>NC_061512.1:139979548-140000024 GCF_022539505.1 Lolium rigidum
CTATCACATAAAGCATTCTTATCATGAGTATCATGCATAAAATTATTACTCTCCACATAAGCATTATCAATTTTATTAGTTGTAGTGGGAGCAAATTCAACAAAGTAGCTATCATTATTATTCTCATCAAGTGTAGGAGGCATAGTATAATCACAACAAAATTTACTCTCCATAGTAGGTGGCACCAAAAGACCAATATCATTATAATCATCATAAATAGGAGGCAAAGCATCATCAAAGTAAATTTTCTCCTCAATGCTTGGGGGACTAAAAAGATCATGCTCATCAAAACCAGCTTCCCCAAGCTTAGAACTTTCTATATCATTATCAACAATGGTGTTCAAAGCGTTCATACTAATATTACTACCAAAGATGCAAATAAGATTCCATAGGTTTTTTAATTTTCGCATCAAACCATCCATGTCTTAAATCAGGAAATAGAATAAGAAGCTCATTGGTGTCCATTATGCCTAACTAGTGTAAACAAGAAACAAAAAGATGCAATTGCAGGATCTAAAGGAAATAGCTTCGAGTACTTACAACGGCGAAAATAGCTTAGTAGCCGAGATCCGGAGTGTGAGTACCTTTTACCTTTCCTCCCCGGCAACGGCGCCTTAAAAATAGCTTGATGTCTACGGGTGCTTCTATTCTTGTAGACAAGTGTTGGGCCTCCAAGAGCAGAGGTTTGTAGAACAAGAAGCAAGTTTCCCTTAAGTGGATCACCCAAGGTTTATCGATCTCGGGGAGGAAGAGGTCAAAGATATCCCTCTCAAGCAACCCCGCAACCACAAAGCAAGAAGTCTCTTGTGTCCCCAACACACCTAATAGGTGCACTAGTTCGGCGAAGAGATAGTGAAATACAGTGGTACGAATATATATGAGCAAAGTAGTAACAGCAGCTAGTAGTAACGCAAAGAAACAAGAAACAAGCAACGATAGCAGTATTTAGGAACAAGGCCTAGGGAATAGACTTTCACTAGTGGACACTCTCAACTTTGATCACATAACATAATAGATAGATGCATACTCTACACTCTTTTGTTGGATGATGAACACCATTGCGTAGGATTACACGAACCCTCAATGCCGGAGTTAACAAGCTCCACAATTCAATGTTCATATTTAAATAACCTTAGAGTGCATGAAAGATCAACACGACTAAACCAAGTACTAACATAGCATGCACACCGTCACCTTCACACTATGTAGGAGGAATAGATCACATCAATACCATCATAGCAATAGTTAACTTCATAATCTACAAGAGATCATAATCATAGCCTACGCCAAGTACTAACACGGATGCACACACTGTCACCATTACACCGTGCAGGAGGAATAAACTACTTTAATAACATCACTAGAGTAGCACATAGATAAATTGTGATACAAAACACATTGCAATCATAAAGAGATATAAATAAGAACTTCACTACGCCATTCATAACAGTGAATAAGTATTCTGTGAAATATAGCCTAAGAGACCCACACGGTGCACACACTGTCACCTTTACACACGTGGGACAAGGAGTCTCCTGGAGATCACATAAGTAAAACTCACTTGACTAGCATAATGACATCTAGATTACAAGCATCATCATATGAATCTCAATCATGTAAGGCAGCTCATGAGATTATTGTATTGAAGCACATAGGAGAGAGATTAACCACATAGCTACCGGTACAGCCCCGAGCCTCGATGGAGAACTACTCCCTCCTCATGGGAGACAGCAGCGTTGATGAAGATGGCGGTGGTGTCGATGGAGAAGCCTTCCGGGGGCACTTCCCCGTCCCGGCGGCGTGCCGGAACAGAGACTCCTGTCCCCCAGATCTTGGTTTCGCGATGGCGGCGGCTCTGGAAGGTTTCTCGTACCGTGGCTTTTCCGTATCGAAGTTTTAGGTCAGGGACCTTTATATAGGCGAAGAGGCGGAGTCGGAAGGGCGACGAGGCGGTGTCACCATAAGGCGGCGCGGCCAGGGCCTGGGCCGCGCCGGCCTATCATCTGGGGCCTGTGTGGCCCCCCTCTGGCGACTCTCGGGTGTTCTGGATGCTTCCGGGCAAAATAGGAACCTGGTCGTTGATTTCGTCCAATTCCGAGAATATTTCGTTACTAGGATTTCTGAAACCAAAAACAGCAGAAAACAAAGAACCGGCCTTTCGGCATCTCGTCAATAGGTTAGTTCCAGAAAATGCATAAATATGACATAAAATGTGCATATAACATGTAGATATCATCAATAATGTGGCATGGAACATAAGAAATTATCGATACGTCGGAGACGTATCATAGGGATTCAATAGTTTTGCTAGAGCAAACAACTAAGAACTAGGGTTTATCTTAAACGTGGTCTAAAGAAGCTAGGGGGGCGTCCTGGGCACTTATATAGGTGTCCGGGACGAGTTCTGGTCGAAAAGATACAAGAATAACCGACCCGGAATAGATCTGGTTGAGACAGCACTCGGACCGGTCCGGTCCGGAATCTGGTCAACCGGGCTGTGGACCGGGCGGGCCGGTCCGTGGTCCGGTCAACCGGGCGGCAACCGGAAACTTCGCAACTTTCCGGTTGTTGCCCGGCACGATGCTTCATATCCGGTTGGCGGCCGGTTGGCGACCGGTCAACCGGGCTCGTGACCGGGCTGGCCGGTCGTGGGTCCGGCCGGACCGGGTGCCGGACCGGCCTCGGACGTCGTCTTCTCCTCTCGCGCATTCCTCCCGCTCCTCCCTCGCGCGTCCATGAGATATCTTCATGTCCAGCCTCCATGTCCAGCCTTCACGTCCATCTTGACGTCCGTCTTCATGTCCAGCTGCTCCTCTCCTCGTGCGATGCTCGTCTCCTCTTGATACCTGATGATACATAAGTAATAGGACTTAGGCAGTATAAAGTTCTCATCAATCAAAGTATCGTTTAGGAACAAGTTCACCTATTGTTTAAGTAGCTTCGCACGAGCTTTTGTAATTGGTCCAATCCGAACTTCATCGGATTTGAGCTTCACAGCAGGTTCATCTTCATCTATCAATGACGGAGGTAGTGGTGTAGTAGGGATGTCCTCATCACTACCTTTAAAATTTCCATTCTTTACCTTTGCAATATATAGCTCATGGGACAAATAGCTTAAAAACTATTGTGGTATTGAATATGTACTTATGCACTTTATCTCTTATTAAGTTGTTTGTTGTGCGATAACCATGTTCCTGGGGACGCCATCAACTACTCTTTGTTGAATATCATGTGAGTTGCTATGCATGTCCGTCTTGTCTGAAGTAAGGGAGATTTACCACTCATTTAATGGTTAGAGCATGCATAATGTTAGAGAAGAACATTGTGCCGCTAACTAAAGCCATGAATCATGGTGGAAGTTTCAGTTTTGGACATATATCCTCAATCTCATATGAGAACATTAATTGTTGCTACATGCTTATGCATTAAAGAGGAGTCCATTATCTGTTGTCTATGTTGTCCCGGTATGGATGTCTAAGTTGAGAATAATCAATAGCGAGAAATCCAATGCGAGCTTTCTCCTTAGACCTTTGTACAGGCGGCATAGAGGTACCCCTTTGTGACACTTGGTTAAAACATGTGTATTGCGATGATAATCCCGGTAATCCAAGCTAATTAGGACAAGGTGCGGGCACTATTAGTATACTATGCATGAGGCTTGCAACTTGTAAGATATAATTTACATGATACATATGCTTTATTACTACCGTTGACAAAATTGTTTCTTGTTTTCAAAATCAAAGCTCTAGCACAAATATAGCAATCAATGCTTCCCTCTGCGAAGGGCCTTTCTTTTACTTTTATGTTGAGTCAGTTCACCTATCTCTCTCCACCTCAAGAAGCAAACACTTGTGTGAACTGTGCATTTATTCCTACATACTAGCATATTGCACTTGTTATATTACTTTACACATTGACAATATCCATGAGATATACATGTTATAAGTTGAAAGCAACCGCTGAAACTTAATCTTCCTTTGTGTTGCTTCAATACCTTTACTTTGATTTATTGCTTTATGAGTTAACTCTTATGCAAGACTTATTGATGCTTGTCTTGAAATTACTATTCATGAAAAGTCTTTGCTTTATGATTCATTTGTTTATTCATGTCATTACCATTGTTTTGATCGCTGCATTCATTACATATGCTTACAATAGTATGATCAAGGTTATGATGGCATGTCACTCCGTAAATTATCTTTGTTACCGTTTACCGCTCGCGGACGAGCAGGAACTAAGCTTGGGGATGCCGATACGTCTCCGACGTATCGATAATTTCTTATGTTCCATGCCACATTATTGATGATATCTACATGTTTTATGCATACTTTATGTCATATTTATGCATTTTCCGCCACTAACCTATTAACGAGATGCCGAAGAGCCAGTTGCTGTTTTCTGCTGTTTTTGGTTTCAGAAATCCTAGTAAGGAAATATTCTCGGAATTGGACGAAATCAACGCCCGTAGGCCTATTTTTACACGAAGCTTCCGAAGACCGGAGGACTTACGAAGTGGGGCCACGAGGCGCCGCCACAACAGGGCGGCGCGGCTCGGGCCTTGGCCGCGCGGCCCCGGCGTGTGGGGCCCTCGTATGGCCCTCGACCTGCCCTTCCGCCTACATATAGCTCCGTCGCGAAACCCCCAGTACCGAGAGCCACGATACGGAAAACCTCCAGAGACGCTGCCGCCGCCAATCCCATCTCGGGGATTCAGAGATGCCTCCGCACCTCGCCGAGAGGGAATCATCTCCGAGGACTCTTCACCGCAATGGTCGCCTCCGGAGTGATGAGTGAGTAGTTCACCCCTAGACTATGGGTCCATAGCAGTAGCTAGATGGTCGTCTTCTCCTTATGTGCTTCATTGTCGGATCTTGTGAGCTGCCTAACATGATCAAGATCATCTATCTGTAATGCTATATGTTGTGTTTGTTGGGATCCGATGGATAGAGAATACTATGTTATGTTGATTATCAATCTATTATCTATGTGTTGTTTATGATCTTCCATGCTCTCCGTTATTAGTAGAGGCTCTAGCCAAGTTTTTACTCTTAACTCCAAGAGGGAGTATTTATGCTCGATAGTGGGTTCATGCCTCCATTAAATCTGGGACAGTGATGTAAAGTTCTAAGGTTGTGGATGTGTGCTGCCACTAGGGATAAAACATTGATGCTATGTCCGAGGATCGTAGTTATTGATTACATTACGCACCATACTTAATGCAATTAGTCTGTTGTTTGCAACTTAATACTCGAAGGGTTCGGATGATAACCTGAAGGTGGACTTTTTAGGCATAGATGCATGTTGATAGCGGTCTATGTACTTTGTCGTAATTCCCAATTAAATCTCACTATACTCATCATATCATGTATGTGCATGGTCATGCCCTCTTATTTGTCAATTGCCCAACCGTAATTTGTTCACCCAACATGCTATTTATCTTATGGGAGAGACACTCTAGTGAATCGTGGACCCCGGTCCATTCTTTTACATCGAATACAATCTATCTGCAATACTTGTTCTATCGTTTTCGCAAACAATCATCATCCACACTATACATCTAATCCTTTGTTACAGCAAGCCGGTGAGATTGACAACCTCACCGTTTCGTTGGGGCAAAGTACTTTGGTTGTGTTGTGCAGGTTCCACGTTGGCGCCGGAATCCCTGGTGTTGCGCCGCACTACATCCCGCCGCCATCAACCTTCGACGTGCTTCTTGGCTCCTACTGGTTCGATAACCTTGGTTTCTTACTGAGGGAAAACTTGCTGCCGTGCGCATCACACCTTCCTCTTGGGGTTCCCAACGGACGTGTCATCTACGCGCATCAGCCACGTGAAGGTTGTTGGTGACGGAGTGTAGTGCGGCGCAACACCAAGGATTCCGGCACCAACGTGGAACCTGCACAACACAATCAAAATACTTTGCCCCAACTTAACAGTGAGGTTGTCAATCTCACCGGCTTGCTGTAAACAAAGGATTAAACATATGGTGTGGAAAATGATGTTTGTTTGCGAAGAACAGCAGAGAATAGAGTTTGTAGTAGATTGTATTTCAGATGTAAAAGAATGGACCGGGGTCCACAGTTCACTAGTGGTGTCTCTCCGATAAGAAATAGCATGTTGGGTGAACAAATTACAGTTGGGCAATTGACAAATAGAGAGGGCATAACAATGCACATACATATCATGATGACTACTATGAGATTTAATCAGTGGCATTACGACAAAGTACATAGACCGCTATCCAACATGCATCTATGCCTAAAAAGTCCACCTTCGGGTTAGCATCCGCACCCCTTCCAAGCATTAAGTTGCAAACAACAGACAATTGCATTAAGTATGGTGCGTAATGTAATCAACACAAATATCCTTAGACAAAGCATTGATGTTTTATCCCTAGTGGCAACAACACATCCACAACCTTAGAACTTTCTCGTCATCGTCCTGCATTCAATGGAGGCATGAACCCACTATCGAGCATAAATACTCCCTCTTGGAGTCACAAGTATCAACTTGGCCAGAGCCTCTACTAGAAACGGAGAGCATGCAAGAACATAAACAACACATATATGATAGATTGATAATCAACTTGACATAGTATTCCATATTCATCGGATCCCAACAAACACAACATGTAGCATTACAAATAGATGATCTTGATCATGATAGGCACCTCACAAGATCTAACATGATAGCACAAGAGGAGAAGACAACCATCTAGCTACTGCTATGGACCCATAGTCCAGGGGTGAACTACTCACACATCAGTCCGGAGGCGATCATGGTGATGAAGAGTCCTCCGGGAGATGATTCCCCTCTCCGGCAGGGTGCCGGAGGCGATCTCCCGAATCCCCCGAGATGGGATTGGCGGCGGCGGCGTCTCTGGAACTTTTTCCGTATCGTGGCTCTCGGTAATAGGGTTTTCGCGACGGAGAGTTTAAGTAGGCGGAAGGGCAGAGTCGGAGGAGGCACGAGGGGCCCACACCATAGGGCGGCGCGGGCCCCTCCTTGGCCGCGCCGCCTTGTGGTCTGGCCACCTCGTGGCCCCACTTCGTATGCTCTTCGGTCTTCTGGAAGCTCCGTGGAAAAATAAGACCATGGGCGTTGATTTCGTCCAATTTCGAGAATATTTCATTTCTAGGATTTCTGAAACCAAAAACAGCAGAAAACATGAACTGGCGCTTCAGCATCTTGTCAATAGTTTAGTGCCGGAAAATGCATAATAATGATGTAAAGTGTGTATAAAACATGTGAGTATTGTCATAAAAGTAGCATGGAACATAAGAAATTATAGATACATTTGAGACGTATCACATGTCATAACCAAAGAAGTAATAGCGGTGAACCCAAGCAAGGTTCAGTCCGTATTGGAGTGGAAGTCACCCCAAAATGCTAAGGAGATACGAGGATTCCTTGGTATGGCAGGCTATTATCGGAGGTTCATTGAAGGATTTTCGAAGATTGCAGGACCAATGACCAAGTTACTCAAGAAAAATACCCCATTTGTGTGGACTGATGAGTGTGAAGCCAGCTTCCAAACACTCAAAGATAAGTTAACCACAACACCGGTGTTAGCAGTTCCGGAACCTGGAAAGGATTACACGGTGTATTGTGATGCTTCCAAGAATGGACTTGGATGTGTTCTTATGCAAGATCGGAAAGTAATAGCTTATGGATCAAGACAGTTGAAACCACATGAACACAACTACCCAGTACATGATCTAGAGTTAGCGACAGTTGTTTATGCTCTGAAGAGTTGAAGACAATTTCTGTATGGATCCAAATATGAGTTATACACAGATCATAAGAGTTTGAAATATTTCTTCACTCAAAAGGAATTAAACATGAAACCCCTTATTCAATACATCCGGGAAGTACTAAAATGTATATGGATTTGAAGGAGATGTTCTAGTGGAACAACATGAAAAGAGAGATAGCTCAATATGTCTCTGAATGCCATACATGTCAGCGAGTGAAGGAAGAACATCAAAGTCCTGCCGGATTACTCAAACCACTAGAGATACCGGAGTGGAAATGGGATGAAATCGGAATGGATTTTGTTACTGGTCTACCAATGACTAGTAAAAGGAAGGATATGATATGGGTAATAGTGGATAGACTTACCAAGAGTGCTCATTTCATAGCTGTAAATCAAAAGGATACTTCGGAAAAGCTTGTGGATATATATGTTAAGGAAATAGTTAGCAAGCATGGAGTACCAAAGAAGATAGTCTCGTATAGAGGTTCGATTTTCACATCAGCATTTTGGAAACAACTCCAAGAAGCTTTGGGATCCAAGTTGGATTTCAGTACAGCATATCATCCACAAACCGGAGGACAAACCGAAAGAACCAATCAGATACTTGAAGACATTCTTAGAGCTTGTGCTCTAAACTTTGGAGGTTCATGGGAGGACCATCTACCTTTGGCGGAATTCTCCTATAACAATAGTTATCAGAGTAGCATCCAGATGGCACCGTACGAAGCATTATACGGAAGGAAGTGTAGATCCCCAATTTGTTGGTTTGAAACCGGAGAGAACAAGGAGTTTACACCGGACTACATCAAGGAGAGACAAGGAGTCATCGAGGTGATCCGGGATAGACTCAAAATAGCTCAAAGTCGTCAAAAGAGTTATGCCGACCAAAGAAGAAGAGTTTGGGAACCAAAAGTAGGAGACATGGTATATTTGAAGGTTAGCCCAATGAAAGGACTCAAGAGGTTCGGAGTAAAAGGAAAGTTAAGTCCTCGATATATAGGACCATTCAAGATACTCGACTGTAATCGAGGAACAGCTTTTGAGTTGGAATTACTGGAGCAACTAAGTCTGGTTCACAATGTATTTCATGTATCACAACTAAGAAAGTGTTTGAAGGCACCGGATGATCCCATCACACATGAAGAGATAGAATTGCAGTCTGACCTAACTTACGTGGAGAAGCCTAAAAAGATCTTGGAAGTACAGTGGAAGAAGTTGAGGAATAGAGCAATCAAATACTGCAAGATTCAATGGCAACATCACCCGGAACGAGAAGCAACCTGGGAGACGGAAGAAGAACTCAGGAAGTCTTACCCCGAGTTATTCAGGTACCAATCTTAACTTCGGCACGAAGTTTCTGTTAAGGGGGAGAGGCTGTAATAACCCAGAACATAGGAACAACGAAGGGTAGATTTAGAAATGGGATGTGCATTTCATCACAAAATGGGGGAAATTTTCACGCCTTATTGCAACTAAACCTAAGAGGGTCGAGGTTCTCTCTCATTTTGCAATTAGGGTTAGGCAAGGTGAGTTAGTAAATTTTGACATGATCTCTTTTGTATCTTGTTGATTTGGGAGTTGAATTCATTTGACAAGTTATAATACATTGATAACATTAACCAATAAGCAATAATGATTATAGAAAATGGAATTCACAATTTAAATACAACTTATGAATTCAAATGACTTTGAATTTCAAATTGAATTGTAAATACAACATTTATTCAGAAATATAAACATTACAAACCAAAAAAGCTCATAAGCAAAACTTGAGCTTTATTGATATCACAACACAATTTACATTGTCTTTACAATATTCTTGATACAAGAATTAAAGGAAAATAAACGAAATGAAAATGAAGATTACAATATTTGATCCTAAACTAAAAACCTAGACTAATGACTTGAAGGAAATCTTCAATGGTCATATTCATCTTCAAAACCTGCAAAACAACACAATAAGCACTAGCCAGGGGTTAGTGTTAGCCAAGAATTCAGTTTGGACAGAAACAAGTGTCCTGCACACTTGTGCATGTCCAAAACCTTGGATAGCACAGGATAAGAGCAACAGCAGACCAAACCTGAGCACCACCAGGGCTCAAGTTTCAGCATATGAGAGCACACAACTCATGTGTGCTGAGCAAGCTACGACAAGGCCATGCACCGGCCTAGTCACCAAAGCAAGCCGTGCATGTGTGGCATTGCAAGAATAGAAGTAGAGATGGTATAAAAGGGCACAAACCCTAGAAACAGTGCACAGTCGACCAGATAAGGATTCACAAGGTAAGCTGAAGATAGAATAGGCATAGTTCATCCTGTTCTTGCTCAAGAATAGCACAACCCAACACAAAACCCAACCAACCACCAGAAATCATGGTGACCTGACAAGATCAACCAAGAACTGGAGGTGCAGGGCTGTGACACATAAACCAGAAGTCTGCATCAACAAAATATTTCACCCTAGGAGCTGGAACAAGGTATACCTAGTTCCTGGAGAAGATCCAATGGATCCAATCCATAAATTATGCATGACATATGTCATGGGATTGAGCAGATGCTCAATGGGTAGCTCATCACTTGGTTTTCACCAAGGATCACTGGCAGTCTAGAAAGCCACTAACACAGAAACCATCTAGATACAAATCTTGTGCACAGAAGCTAGAGATCATGCACAGATGCACACACTAGCAAGAACACATGCACAGACAGCACCAGTAGATGAATTGCAAGGAATAGCAGCTACCAAGACTACACAGCAAGATCCTAAGCACGCAACCATCAGGAAAACCCTAGAATTCTTCACATGCAAGCAGATTGGCATTCATATTGATTATGATCCCCAAATATGCAAGCAAAGATGAGTAGCCAACAAGATCCAGCCAACTATGTGAGCAACCAGTCAGTAGCAAAGCTACTGAGGTCACATCAAACATAGAACCGTCCAAAGCATAGCCAAATAACGAAGCATCATTATCCAGTAATTGATTCAGACTCCATTTACTTGCCAATTAATCATGGAAAGTAAAATCATACACAACAAGTCATTTAATCATTACTGCATAAGCAGTTCATCATTAATTAATTCATCCAAGCATGAATACATAACAAATCCATGCAATATTTTGACAGTAGCACACTGTGAGGCAACACAAGCACATGTCACTGCATCATAGCTACTGTATCAAGTCCAGAAGGCTAGGGAGAGCAGCAGCACATACACACAGTAGCATAAGCATGCTTGAATAGCAGCATCAGTAAGAAAATCAAGTCACTGACCTTTGATTGATCAAATGGATCAATTAAAGCAAGTCAAGCAACACTGAGGGTCTAGCCAACAGAAATTATTGATCCAATGGATCATTGGATCACACAGAAGGCACAGAAGCACCTCACAAGCATCACAGGCATCACAAGTGTCACGGATGCATAGCAAGACACCTAGACAAGCAAGCATAGGATGCCAGTAAGCACAAGCAAGCTCATAAGCATGTACAACATGGCATAGCAAGTCATAGCATGATAGGAGCAGTAAGCAAGCAACACAGGACATGCACAGCAAGCATCACACACTGGCCAGTAACCGGAGCTTGGTGGATTGGCCAGGGCTTGCAAAGCAGAAGCATAGGAAGCGTAGCGGCAAGAAGCAACGCTGCTGTATGATCATAGGATCATCAGGAGGCCGTAGAGCAAGAGGTAGAAGAAGCACAGAGGCATGGGAGGCGCACAGAGATGGAGTTGAGAAGGAGGAGCAGCAGAAGACCTTACCCGCGCCTGGAGGCAGAAGCTATGGCATGGCGAGGCAGTGCCCGCGCGGCCATAGCAGCTGCAAAGCCAGGGAAGACGCCGACGTTACGCCGATGAACACCACGAGCAACACAGCACCCAGAGATGACGGCACAGGCGCTGCGAGCACAGCACCCGCGCCAGGTCAGTCCCAGAGACGCGCGCACGTCGACAGCGAGGACGCCAGCTCGTCGGAGCTAGTCAATCGCCGGAGGCGATTCACCACGAGATCCAGAGAGGAGGCGATCCGCTAGAGGAGGAAGAGATCGACGAAACCACGCGGACATATCGATAGATCGTCGCCCGGCGTTTCAGATCGTATAGGTGGCGAGGTCGGGAGCACGGAGGTGGCCGGAGCACGGCGGTGGCCATGGCGGCGACGCCATCACCACGTGCGTCGCCAGAGAGTTAGGGTTAGGTCGAATGAGAGAGGAGAGAGCGAGCGAGTGAGTGAGGTGGGCCGCAGTGGTGCCACCGACCCGTTTTGGGACAAGCCGTGGTGGGCTGTCCCAATGGGCCTAGTTAAATGGGCTGGCCCAATAGGGGCCAGGGGGTATTTTAGTCTTTTCACATTTTGGAAAAATGCCAGAATTTCACCAAATTTTAGTAAATCAAATATACCTCTAAAATCCATGAAAAATTGGATTTGTAAATAATAAATCATTCTTAACAAGAATAAAATAAGAAATTGAATTTAGGAAACAAATTCAAACTTTGGAATTTTATGAATTTAAATTAAAACTTGGAATTTTAAACTATTATTTCCTTGGATTTAAAAATCAAGGAAAAATCTCAAATAAGTTCAAATACTGATTTTCAAATATTTCAAAATGAAATTCTATTATTCCAAGTCATTTCTATTAAAGAAAGATATTTTCCAAAGGAAAATATTCTATTCTTCTTATTCCAAAAATATAGAGGCAACTCTATTATTTAAAATTATTTTGGAATGAATAATGAATCACAAAGGTAAACTAATATTACTATGAACCATTCTTCTTTATGGGATTAAAGTGTTATTACATATATAAAAGCAATTGCAAATTACTGCCAAAGGCATAAATCTTAATTCAACCCTAAATTGTAATAAATAATTGGGGTAAAGGGATTCCACATAAAATAATACATTCATGACTGCATTATTTGGATTTTATAACATTGTCCTTACCGGACAATGATGCTTCTTACAGAACCCGAGGTCCAGGTTCCATCCACTGCATTGAACTGCACTATCTCGCAGTCCACAGTGCAAGTTCACCCTTGCTCATACCGACTTGAGTATTTTCTACTACTTTACTGCAAAGCTATATACTTACCATTCCTGCATGGCAAATAAAATGTTACTTTTCCAATTATGAATATGACTATGTGGCTGGCAATGGAACCATGGTATGTGTTGATATGGTGGAGGTTCCATTGCATGGGTTATATTAACCTAGGAGTAATTACCACTGCCGTCCAGTGATTCTAGCGCCGTACATACCGCGTTAACCATAAGATCTATAATGGCTCTAGGGAAGCCATCTGTATCTTTTCCCTCCTGCACGCCAACGGACTGGTAGAGCTGCGAGGTGCTGGAGGCACTGCCGTAGGTTGAGATGGCCTTTTAAATCTCCATCCGTGTGGATGACGGGCTCTACGGTCTATGATGGATTGTCCAAAGTACACCGTGAGTAAAGCCGTATGATCGGGAGATGTCTACTGGGGGTGTACGGTTGGACAAAAGGTGGGTTTGCAGGGTCGCGGAGAAGGCGGTGTGGGCTTGGATTTTCATACCTGGCCTCACACCAAAGGAAGTGTGAACGGGGGCAAGTCCCTGCGGATGACAAAAAGAATGGGATCTCTTATGGGAAAAGTAACGCACCTCTGCAGAGTGTATCAAATTGTGGCTGTCACTCCTTGTTCCGGGAAGGAACTGCGAACGCGGGCAGAAAGGAACTCCACGAAGTTCTGGTCAACTCTGTGAAGACTGACGGGCATAGTTTTCATAATAAAAGCAACCTTTTGAAGAAATGATTTCAAAACATGCATTGACCTGCGATTTCCTGATCAATGGTCGTAGCTAGTGCATCAAACACCTTTTACTCTTTTGAACTTGCTGAGTACCCCTGTACTCACTTTCTTTCGACACCCTTGCTAGACTGTGATACGGAAGTGGAGGCCATCGCCGATGGAGCTCCAAAAGGAAGTTACGAGCTGGTCTACGAGGAACCTGATCTTACCGGAGGAGTTGAAGGAGTAGACTATGGGATAGTCTACGGACCCGAAGACACGGAGGTGGAGGAGTAGTGATATACCCTAGTAGCATAGAGCCGAGCAGCGTAGAACTTACCTAAATAAGTTGCTGAGCTCTCTTTCATATATATAGATGTGAGTTGTAATCGTACTTAAGTAGTATCTTAGGGTGTTCTCATAGGACCTGTGAGAATGCCAACTTGTTAAGGCAATGTTTGTAATAATATTTGGAGTGTTATGACCTGCAATGTTTATGTTGTACCACTCTGAGGGATATGGCAATTGTGAAGAAGTCCCTTCACAAAGATCATATCAACGACTTGTATACTACAACATGTAGTGGTATGCTGGGTCACCGCAACTAGCCCAGTGGTTTCAGACCCAAGCTCCCTCCACACTACGATGGTGTCACCGACCCGTTAAGCTTCTTTCAGTTCTACGCCACTACCATTCTCGCCGTAGGTGGGGACCACCATGTCATGCCGCATTGGTTCCTCGTGGCCCTCGGAGGGTCGGCCCGAGCAGGGGCGGCCAATCTGACCATCGCGTCCATCTCCTCTTGGGAGAACCTCTGCGAACGCTTCATCACCAGTTTCATTGCGGTCCCTGAAGGCCCCACTTCCAAGGATGATCTCGCGGCCGTGGTACAGATGCCCAACGAAACTCTTGATGGTTATGCTCAGCGTTTCCACGATGTTTGTGGGAGGATACCTAAGATCTTCAGCAATGAAATTGTCGCCCCTTCTCCACGGGTGTGAATTATCCCGGGATAAGAGAAGCATTGACGTCCTACAAGTTCACCTCCCTTTCAAGCTATTCCGGGCCATTGAGGAGCTCACCTGGGCAGAGGAAGAGGCCATCCACAACCGAGGACCTCCTCCGGTAGCCACGGCGCAACCACGGGGGGATTCTCCCTTGCCGGAGCCCCGCCTGAAGCTTCGCAGAAAGGGAACCAGGGGGCCTCCTTCAGGTCCCTCTGTGTCTTTTCTGCAAGCAAGTCTTCGAAGAAAGGATCTCAACCCTGGGCCCAGACAGGGAGGACTCGGAAGCGCCACCACGTTCACTTTGAGGCTAGGGGGCTTGGGGACTCCCTCGCCAAGTGCACCCTGATGCCTGTTCGCGTCTGTGTTTCCCTCTCTAGAAGAGGTCCCTCAGCAAGCCAAAGTTAGAACTCACTTATCGCGCAATGTTTGGTGTTCGTGTATTTCGCTTCACTTATCTTGTCCCTGCCACTTTTTGAAACCGGGAAATGACTTCATCCAAGATCTTGTGCATTGAATAGAGGCCACTTTCGGGGGTTTCCTTCCCGATAGGAGGCTCCTACGACGGAGGGATCGCGATCACCCTTTTCCTCCTCGTGAGGAAACCCCAATCAGCAAGAATTACACCGTAGGAAAGCCTCTCTGAGGTGGCGCCGCAAGTATCAACGAGGATTGCACCATAGGTAAACCTCCTAGATGTGACGACGCCGGCATCAGCGAGCATTACGCCGTAGGCAAGCCTCTTTGAGGTGGCGTCGTAGGTATCCCCTTTCGAGACTGATCACCATAGAGGAAGTCCCCAAGCGGGAACCATTCCATATAGGAAAGCCTCTCCGAGGTGGCGCAACAGGTAACGCCATAGGTAAACCTCCTCGAGGTGACGCCGCCGGCATTAGCAAGGGCTACGCCATAGGTAAACCTCCTCGAGGTGACGCCACCGACATCAGCGAGGACTACGCCATAGGTAAACCTCCTCGACATGATGCCCCCGACATCAGCGAGGACTACGCCATAGGTAAACCTCCTCGAGGTGACGCCACCGGGATCAGCGAGGACTACACCATAGGTAAACCTCTCCGAGGTGACACCACCGGCACCAGTGTGGGTAACACTACAAGAAATCCCTCCTTCTATGAGGAAGCCCTCTCTTAGGGACTAATTTCCCTCCTTCTAGGAGAAAGGCCTCTCTCGGGGAATAATTCCCTCCTTCTAGGAGGAAGCCCTCTCTCAGGGACTAATTCCCTCCTTCTACGAGGAAGCCCTCTCTCAGGAACTAATTCCAGCCTCATGGCGAGGAGGAGCTCTCCCAAGTAACTTGCTCTCTTTTTGCAGGGAATTCCCCTCGAGAAGAAACAACCCCCTTACCTCTCCAAGACGCGGGTGACCATCTTGCTCATTCCCCATCAACAACAGCGCGCGAACATGATATACTAGAAGGATAGCCAAAGGAAAGCACGACATCAACAGAAGTTTCATCATAGATGAACTAACGGCCCAACAGAGTACAAAGTCTGGAGAATTACATCTATGACAACAATAAAGTAAAGCAGGTTGGCATACAAAAGGGGGCAGGCACGCAAGCTGTTGATGCCGAGTCGCTCTACTCCGGCCTCCTCAAACCTCCGCGGAGGGGAAGGTGGCTTGGCACTAGCTGCAGTCGAAAACCTTCACGAGGAACTGGTTGGTGTCCTCGCGGTGGTGGAACACCAGGAGGGAGCATGGTTGGATCTTGTAGTAAGTAGTGAAGTACGTCCATCCACCCTTCCGCCAGGTACAAGATCCCAACTTCGTCGTAAAAGGTCCCCACCCTCCACGTCTTCTGGCCCTTGCTCCGCTCGCGGAGAAGGATCCACCCCTCGTCATACCTACGGAACACCCTCACCACTCGGTCGGGGATCTTCAGCCTCTCCGGTGACCCCTTCGGCACGAAGATGGTGTACTATGGAAAGCCCCCTCTGAGGGCTTGATGCGTGTAGTTGACACGTCCGTTGGGAACCCCAAGAGGAAGGTGTGATGCGCACAGCGGCAAGTTTCCCTCAGTAAGAAACCAAGGTTTAATCGAACCAGTAGGAGTCAAGAAGCACGTTGAAGGTTGATGGCGGCGGGATGTAGTGCGGCGCAACACCGGAGATTCCGGCGCCAACGTGGAACTCGCACAACACAACCAAAGTACTTTGCCCCAACGAAACAGTGGAGGTTGTCAATCTCACCGGCTTGTCGTAACAAAGGATTAACCGTATTGTGTGGAAGATGATTGTTTGCAGAAAATAGTAAAACAAGTATTGCAGTAGATTGTATGCAATGTAAAGAGTAGGACCGGGGTCCACAGTTCACTAGAGGTGTCTCTCCCATAAGATAAAAGCATGTTGGGTGAACAAATTACAGTCGGGCAATTGACAAATAGAGAGGGCATAACAATGCACATACATGTCATGATAAATATAGTGAGATTTAATTGGGCATTATGACAAAGTACATAGACCGCCATCCAGCATGCATCTATGCCTAAAAGTCCACCTTCGAGGTTATCATCCGAACCCTTCCAGGTATTAAGTTGCAAAACAACAGACAATTGCATTAAGTATGGTGCGTAATGTAATCAATAACTACATCCTTAGACATAGCATCAATGTTTTATCCCTAGTGGCAACAAGCACATCCATAACCTTAGAGGTTTCTGTCACTCCCAGCATTCACGGAGACATGAACCCGCTATCGAGCATAAATACTCCCTCTTGGAGTTAAGAGCGAAAACTTGGCCAGAGCCTCTACTAATAACGGAGAGCATGCAAGATCTTAAACAACACATAGGTAATAACTTGATAATTAACATAACATAGTATTCTCTATCCATCGGATCCCGACAAACACAACATATAGCATTACGGATAGATGATCTTGATCATGTTAGGCAGCTCACAAGATCCAACAATGAAGCACAATGAGGAGAAGACAACCATCTAGCTACTTGCTATGGACCCATAGTCCAGGGGTGAACTACTCACTCATCACTCCGGAGGCGACCATGGCGGTGAAGAGTCCTCCGGGAGATGAATCCCCTCTCCGGTAGGGTACCGGAGGAGATCTCCAGAATCCCCCGAGATGGGATTGGCGGCGGCGGCGTCTCGATGGGTTTTCCGTATCGTGGCTCTCGGTACTCGGGGGTTTCGCGACGGAGGCTATTTGTAGGCGGAAGGGCGGGTAAAGAGGCGGCACGAGGGGCCCACACCCTAGGTCGGCGCGGCCGGGGCCTGGGCCGCGCCGCCTCGGTGTGTCGCCACCTCGTGGCCCCACTTCCGACTCTCCTTCGGTCTTACGGAAGCTTCGTGGCAAAATAGGACCCTGGGCGTTGATTTCGTCCAATTCCGAGAATATTTCGTTACTAGGATTTCTGAAACCAAAAACAACAGAAAACAGCAACTGGCTCTTCGGCCTCTTGTTAATAGGTTAGTTCCAGAAAATGCACGAATATGACATAAAGTGTGCATAAAACATGTAGATATCATCAATAATGTGGCATGGAACATAAGAAATTATCGATACGTCGGAGACGTATCAGGGCACTTTCTGGAGCACTAGGCCTCGTGGCGGAGAGATCTCATGCGGAGGAGGCAACCCGATCGATGGGCCTACGGAGGCGACCCCAAAGCACTCAGGCACTCTTCCCTAAGCGCCATTCAGGCGCCCGCGAGTTCACGCTGCCAGGCCCTCGCTTTCGTGGCTGGGCGGCACGTGCTTTGGCTTGTTCCTGCTACCCTTGGGGTGGCCACGACCCCTCTTCACCGGTACTAGGGACGCGCCGCATCGGTGGCGGGCGAGTTCACGACGGCGTTGACCTCTGTCTTCATCCCCTCGCCTCTGTTGATGGGAGGTGCATGCTTTGGCTTGGTCCTTCTTCCCTTGGGACGGCCGCGCCCCCTCTTTGGCACCGGGGATGCGGCCACACTAAGGGCGAGGGGGTCTGCAGTGGTGCCGACTCCTAGCTCTGCTCCCGTCGCTCTCCTTGGTGCCATAATCGGTGGGGCAAGGTCTGCAGAAGTGAGAAAGACAATGAAATGGAGGACTTGTGGAAGCAGAAGAGTTACTGATGGAACCGCTCTGCATGGTCTGCGGTTTTATGATGCCTTTGGTCAGTTTCCAGAGTGCCACGATGGGACGTCACGGTTCCACACTTGAGGCAGATCCAACGACACATCTGCAACCACCGTTCGACATTCACGATGGAGATTGGAGCGGCGTGGGCGCATTGCCGCACGAAAGAGTGTCATGCCATGTGGCGCCGCATGGACCCGTAGATTATTGGGTCCCTGACCCTTCGCTGCTAGGCCCGGGTGGGCTAGGCTCCTGGGGGCTAATATTGGTGTAGTGGAACCTGGGTACTACGTTACACCTGCTGATGGGCCCTCGCGGTGGCCCATCTACAAGAAACAAGGCTTCTCCCTCCGCGAGACAGGAGGTCTTCGCGAGGGAGGAAGTACCTCACGAGGAACCCTCGCGAGAGGTTCGGGACTTAGCCGCATCTAGGCTACTGGAAGACCTCTGATGACCCACAAGTATAGGGGATCACAACAGTCTTCGAGGGAAGTAAAACCCAATTTATTGATTCGACACAAGGGGAGACAAAGAATACTTGAAAGCCTTAACAGCGGAGTTGTCAATTCAGCTGCACCTGGAAACAGACTTGCTCGCAAGATTTTATCAGTAGTAACAGTTTTATAGCAGTAGCAGTGGTGAAATATCAGCAGCGGTGTAACAAAGACAGCAGTAGTGATTATAGTAAACAGCAGGATTAAAGTATTGTAGGCACAGGGATGGATGAACGGGCGTTGCATGGATGAGAGAAACTCATGTAACAATCAAAGTAGGGCATTTGTAGATAATAATAAAACGGTATCCAAGTACTAATCAATCAATAGGCATGTGTTCCATATATAGTCGTACGTGCTCGCAATGAGAAACTTGCACAACATCTTTTGTCCTACCAGCCGGTGGCAGCCGGGCCTCTAGGGAATCTACTGGAAATTAAGGCACTCGTTTTAATAGAGCACCGGAGCAAAGCATTAACACTCCGTGAACACATGTGATCCTCATATCACCGCCATCCCCTTCGGTTGTCCCAATTTCTGTCACTTTGGGGCCTCGGGTTCCGGACAGCAATACGTGTATACAACTTGCTGGTAAGATCATAAAGCAATGAATATCATAATGAATTGATAACATGTTCAGATCTGAGATCATGGCACTCGGGCCCTAGTGACAAGCATTAAGCATAACAAGTTGCAACAATATCATAAAAGTACCAATTACGGACACTAGGCACTATGCCCTAACAATCTTATGCTATTACATGACCAATCTCATCCAATCCCTACCATCCCCTTCAACCTACAGCGGGGGAATTACTCACACATGGATGGGGGAAACATGGCTGGTCGATGGAGAGGCGTCGGTGGTGATGATGGCGATGATCTCCTCCAATTCCCCGTCCCGGCGGAGTGCCAGAACGGAGTTTCTGGTCCCGAGACGGAGTTTCGCGACGGTGGCGGCGTACTGGATGGTTTCTGGCGATTTCGATTAACTCTCGTGCGTTTATAGGTCGAAGGCAATAAGTAGTCCGAAGGAGGGCGTCGGGGGCCAGCCGAGGCCGCCACACACTAGGGCCGCGCTCCCCCCTCCTGGGCCGCGCCGGCCTAGTGTGTGGGGCCCTCGGGCCCCCACCTGGCTTGCCCTTCTGGCTCCGTCAATATTTTGGGAAAATAGGACCTTTCGCATAAATTCCGAGGATTTTCCTGAAAGTTGGATTTCTGCACAAAAAACGAGACACCAGAGCAGTTCTGCTGAAAACAGCGTTAGTCCGTGTTAGTTGCATCCAAAATACACAAATTAGAGGCAAAACAATAGCAAAAGTGTTCGGGAAAGTAGATACGTTTTGGACGTATCA
>NC_061512.1:140000124-140017570 GCF_022539505.1 Lolium rigidum
GACCAATACAAATTTTGGCTTGTGTTTCCAACTTTCCATAGAGCCCCAAGCTTGGAAACAGTGTAAACCCCCAAAAGGGTATGGTGGTATCGTTTAGTCTCAGCCATCCTACCCATAATTCTGAATATCGTTTAATCTCAGTCGTTCTTGTATTTCACTCAATGAGCGTTTTAGCCTTGGGGGTCACAACTTTTACTGCGTGATATAAATAAGAAGTATAAAAATTACCTTCTAATAAAACTTCAACATATAATTTTCATGACATATTTCTTATACATTATTTGTTCAATTGATAGTCACAGTTAGATCATGCAAAATGAGAAAGCCCTGCATGTAAATATATTTTTCAGTAGTTCCAGGAAAAAGAATCGGCCAGTTTGTAAGAGAAAAGTGGACAAAAACCAATGCATCACCAACGCAAATGCCGTCCCCGACGACCGAGTCTGCGCACTAGCTAGACGAGTCGATGGCAATGTCACCAAAACCACCTGAGCAAACACCGTATAGCAACACCATGGCTTCGTCGCTCCGGCTTCCACCCGTCGTAAAGGTCATGCAACAACCGAGAACGAAACTCACGATGATATTCAAGGAGATTAGCGACCCGGAGAAGCACCCACATTGCATTTAGATATTGGCCCATGCATGAATTGCTACATACCCACGAGTACGACGAAAAACAGTTGGATGATGGAACAATGCTCCGTAATAGTTTTCACCGTGTTCAATCGGAAAGCGGCCTTGAGCACAGAAGCCATATTTTGTAACTAGTGGAACCATTTTTCATCTCAAATTGTAGGGAGCCAATGAGTTAAAATAAAGAGTTTTTCTTTTTTGAGAATCTAGTGTTGAAGAGTTGGATGGTTTGACATCACGTAGTATTGTGGAAACACTTGTGAGAAAAGAAGCCCGGCCTTGTGCGTTTGACGTGACCCGATCGTCCCAGAGCCAGAGCTGAGATGCGTACGTGCACCCAACACTCATCCTTCCCAGCAACTTAATTATCCTTGAACTCGCTCATAGGAAAATATGATATGATATACCGATATTGGTAATGTTGAGACTGCGCAATGTTATCTGATTCCGCGACAGCAATGAGGATTCATTCATGTGGACGTTAACTTTTCGACGAGACTATTCCCTTTTCAGCATAGATATAAAGTGCAATAATGCAGCTCAACAGTTGACGTTGCTACGGTCTACTCCATACGTAGCTAGTTGGACACTTGCATTGGCGGAGCCGGAGGGGGAGAAAGGGAAATTGCATGGGTAACGTACGTAGGTGAGAGGTCGATGGGAGATCTGACCTTGCGAGAGAGAGAGAGAGAGGGGGGAGGGAGAAGGCAGTCGACTTATCAAGGAACCGACGAATGGGATATATACGCTCGCGGTCGTTGCACCCAGCCGTGCGTACGTACTGTGTGGTGTGGGGTTTAGACTTTTTGGTAATCCGACGTGTCCGATCCGCTGACTTGTTGCCAACGTGCAGCGCGTAGCTGTCATCTCCCTCTGTCAACCTTCTCCCCATTCATCCGAATGAAGTAAGTCTACGCTCTGACCAAGTGACAAGCAGCCACTTGCTGCAGATAAGGCTTCAAGGAAACGAACAAGCTAGAAGACGTAGCACTTGCAGAGAAGCTATCGATTTTTTTAAAGAATAACAGGTATTGAAAATGGAACCATGGCATGACAGACAAGTTATCGATCGATCGATCGATCGACCTGGCTGTCGTCCTGATCGACCACTAGTGTTGCTGCCTTGTTGCTTCATCGATAGACAACGACATGACGCTCTAATTTAATTAATAACGGACCTGCTAGCAGTTCAACCAGACAACATCACACTCTACTTATATACTCTAGCAGCCGAATTTCCCATATGGGCTGCTGTGATTTCGCACGCTTTTGTGTGTGCTAGCTAGCTTTCTCCCAATTCATTGTTAATGTATATATACAAACCAGCTTATCCGCACACTAGGACATGTACATCCTTTGTCTATGTGCAAATGTACCATACGTCCTTCTTTAGCTAACGGTGCCAAAATAATATGGCAGAGTGATGTGTATTCTAGTTCTATGTCTGGATTTCGTGCACGTTGTGTGTGTGTCGCGATGCTCTTTCGTTGTTTCTTCATCAAAATATGGTCAACATTCTCTCGAAAAGAAAACCGAGTGCATGAAACCAGCCATGTTTTTCGTTCAAATATTGTCCACTCCCAAATCGTGCAAATTGCCTCCTTGTGATCCCAAAATACCGCACCGCATAGAGTTTCGATCCATTAGCAGTTACTCCCTCTATATGAAGTGAAGTTACCCTATGATTTACCTCGAAAAAGAAGTTACCCTTTGTCTTAGCTTGGTTCAATAAAAATTTATAATGACCAAGTAGACAGAAAAATTGTCATAATGAATATCATTAAAACCATCATGAAATATACTCCGTATTTCATTATGTATGCATTTAGTACTTTAGATGTTGATGTTTTTTCCTTGTGTATTTGGTAAAACTTTATAAAGTTTAACTCGAACCAAAGCTAATGTTGAGGGTAATTAAGAGAGAGGGGGTATTACTTTATAAAGAATAAATTTGTGTCCTATTAAAATTAAACCCGCACAACTATAGAGAAGTGGCATCGTGGATCATCATCCGTGTATTTGCAGAATAAAGAGAACTAGGTAATAGACTAGTGGTAGGGTCACGGTGGTGCATCCCTGCTGACAATAGTTTGAATCATGTCACGAGTAAATTTATCATACCTCACGGTCCTCACCTGAGTATCCTCAACCTATTTGGTGTTTTAGATCCCAAATATGTAGTTGTAACCTCTAAACCTATTTGTCCTTCCGATATATGTGTGTACATATAAACTCTATTTCAACTCCAAATTCACACAACCTCAAACCATACTTTTCACATTTTAACATCACACAATCCAACAATATTTCAAGTTCATAATTTCAATGCTCCAAATTCAAATTCAAAGATACCATATCACACTACTTATTTCTCTCTAACGATCTATTGAGCCATCTCTTGTATTCCTCTAGAGGGCATCAGCTTTCCACTCAAGGTATAGGTTGCATGCCATATACCTGACGAGGTTATCCAACGAAACCGTTGTCCTCATCCTACTCAACGATGGCCTTGCCTTTCTCTTCTCGCTGGCCTCGGCATCTATCTCTATGATGACGGCAGTGATCCCCTTTTCAATAGCCTTAGCGGAAGTAGCCATATACGCCTTTTGACAAACATTAACAATGGAAACAGACATAGCCACCTTTAATGCTTCCTCCTCTTTGAAAGCGCATGGGTAGGAGTAACGCAGAGATTTTAGGGCAGCAGAGTGTGATGAGGGAAGGGATGGCAATATGGGT
Organism: Lolium rigidum; assembly: GCF_022539505.1. NCBI lineage: Eukaryota > Viridiplantae > Streptophyta > Magnoliopsida > Poales > Poaceae > Lolium > Lolium rigidum. The sequence continues at coordinate 140,003,500 of NC_061512.1, forward strand.
AGGGTATCAAAGTATGACAACCTGAACATGCAAAATCTCTTTTTAGTAGGCGTATAGCCAGGAATTTTGCAGCATGTAGACCCAGAGTTAAAAATTACTTTGTGTATTTTCTATTTTTACGCAAAATATACGGGTCATTTATTTGTTAAGTTTTTTCTACCTTGTGATAATTATTAAGATGATTTAACTGACATGCCCAATCTACTTTTATCTAATTTATTGTTTACCTCAAACTAGCTAGTTGGACACATATGTTAGGCTGGTTTGTAATGTGGAATAGTATTTGTTAGGACCAAACTCTACATCGTACGGATATGGAAAAATTTGATAGATCCATTTATTAATTTGGGATAATTTACCAAAATGGTTTAATTATTTATATATAAATTATTTTGGTCTTGGCTGGCCACATGGTAACATGCATCAAACTAGTACGTTGGGAACCCAAACACATTTTAGAAACCACTTGTCAGAAGTGAATTTCAGGTGAAGACCGTGGTGCTAACAAATGTCACTTCGGGTGATGGAGAGCTAAAATGTAACATTGGCAGAGGGCTAGAAATATATTATCTTCCACCACCTTTAGGGTGGCCCACCTTTCTTTTTAGGAAGTACCTATTCAAATTTTGAGCATTGGGCGTACATCGTAGAAACTTTTAATCAGGAGCACGGGTAACACCATTGCCATGATCGTGAAGTGGCCGTCAACTGGCATCCTGAGATGGAGCTCATCCAACAGTTCTAACAACAGGGGTAACTATACCCCATGACATGAAATCCACACTATATATATTGATGCACAATGATTAGGTTTATGCGGTGTTCAATTAATTAAATGTCATCCTAACAAGTGGATTCAACTTGTTAGTTTGGAAAAAGAAAAATAGGACAACCATTTTTGTTCATTCCACCAATCGATGTACAATGGAACCTTTAGTCACAATAGGCCGAATATGAAGCCGTCCTTCTTTTTTCTAGGTCTACCTTTTTTCGAGGACACTCATTATGGGGAGCCCCTCACATTGGGGGTACCAAAGACTAGTATCATGAATGACACTAAGCTATGTTATTATCTCTATGCTGAGTTGTATCATAGATGTCGTAACTTATAGAGAGATTTATTAATTATTGTATACAATCCCAATTTAAAATTATGTACTAGATCTATTTATCATAAAACCATTAGATATATGTGTTGTGATGCCATAACATAGCATATTATCACTACCACCTCTCTCTTTAATTATTAACTTTCGTGCCACATAAAAATGTAACATGAACTACATGTTACTAATTATGTTACTCCCGCTAAGAAATGTTTCAGATAGTATGTAATTTTTTTTTCCAAATACCTTCTGCTTTTATGCCCACCAAGTTTCAAGGATCATTAATGAGCCAAGAATAATTACATCTCTAATCAACTTGGAAAACAGAGAAATTTTGTCCAAAATTATTCTCAAATTAGGTCACAATGCACAAAAAGTGCACACCTAATGTGATGGAACGTATGGAGGGAGTATATTTTTGTCAAACCTACGAGTATTTGAAAATCAAGCACATCGAGCCCTTTCAGAATCAGATATTAAAAAATAGAGGATTGTACTTCTTTGAAAAAAAAAATCTTGCTTAGGTGGGTGTTAAAGGTTCAAGTTGCATTCGTTTTATATTTAATAGATAACCAAATCGTCTTGCATATTTCTATAAACAACTTCAAGTTTCATGCATTTTATTAGATTTATTGAAGAGATTGAATTGGGATAATTTGACAAAAATGATTGTTTATATATTATTGATTGTTCTCACAATAAATATGTTTATGAGGTGGTCAATCACTTTCAACCAACTTGTTTGTTTTGGAGAAAAAAGTAAGAAAATTATTTTTGTTTGTTCCACCAATCGATGTACAAGGGAACCTTCAATCACAATATACTGAATGTGAAGCTGCCATTCTTTTTTATTAGTTGTATCTGTTTTCGAGAGCGGTCATAGTGGGGAGGCCCTCAAATTCGCTACCAGACTAGTATCATGCATGACACTAGTCTATGCCATTATCTACATGGTGAGAGATATCGTAGATGTTGTTAGCAAGAGTTTCATTTTATATTTATACTATCCCAATGAAAAATTATATACTAGATCTATTTATCACTAAAAGAATTAGATATATGTGCTATGATGCCATAGCTTAGCATGTTATCACTACCACCTCTCTCTTTATTAACTGTTGTGACACATAAAAAAATGTAACATGATGAACCGCATGTTACTAGATATGTTACTCTCACTAAGAAATGTTTGAGATACTATGTAAATATTTTATCCAAATACTTGCTGATTTTTTTGAGGATCATTAATGAGCCATGAATAATTACATCTCTAATAAACTTGGAAACCAGAGACATTTTTTCCTAAATTATTCTCAAATGAGGCCGCAATGCAAGAAAAAATACACACCTAAGGCGATGGAACGTACGGAGGAAGTATTTTTCTTTTGTCCAACCTGCGTTTATTTGAAAATCTAGCACATTGAGCCCTTTCAGAATCAGATATTTTTAAAAGTAGAGGATTGTAATTCTTTGATCTTTTTCTTGATTAGGTGAATGCTAATGGTTCAAGTTTCATTCATTTTATATTTAATAGACAATTAAATCTTGCATATTTCGAGACCGAGCAGATGTCCTGGTGGCTGCTGGTAGCAGTGGCAACCCAACCTGCCAGACGGCCAGAGTTCCACCCCCCTTGGGGATGAATTTCTCGCGTCTCACTGGATCGATAAGCGGCCACTGGATGCCGCTCCCTAATAAAATTTCAGGTTGCCTTCAGCGCGTGCAGGGTAATCGTTCTAGTTATGTAAATGTTTTATACCAATAGATGTTGATTTTGTCCCCACGAGATTGGAAGGATCATTACTGAGCGAACAATAATTGTATCTATAATCAACTTTGTAACCATAGTTACCCCGTCCTATATTATGCTCAGATCAGGTCAGACTCAGAGGGTAGGAGAAATACAAACCTATTGTAATGGAACGTACCTGCGAGTGTTTAAAACTCAAGCACATAGAGCCTCGTTTCAGAATCTTTGGTATTGTACTTCTCTGATTTTTTTTTTCTTGTTTAGATGTTAAAGTTCGTTCATCCTGTATGCATGCATCTCTACCAGCTACGGCAACCAGCGTATAGCAATCGGTGATCGTGACTACTAGCAGTTTACTAGGTTAATCACAGCCCAAATATCGAGCTGTTAATACAGATAGCAACGAGGACGAGGAAGGGCTGACAAGTCACCCGAGGTAGGCATCATCATCAAAGTCAGAACAGATCAATCTGATTATCTTGCTTTGTCTCGTACTTTCTTGTGCTGATCGTGCAGTTTAGACTTTAAACCGTTGCCTAGACAGGTTAGATTAAGTGTGCGCGTCGCATGACGCAAAGGAGAGATCTAGACGAGTAGCACTCTTTCTCTTATCTAAGGAACAAAGGTTTATTAACTGTATTATTTGGATCATTGCCTTGCAGAATACAATTTCTTCCCTCCCTATCAATCTATGCGCTGGCTTTGTGTCTGGATGCATCCATCTCCGATTCGGCTCTTCCGTAGAATGGCTCCTTGAAAGGGATTCATGTAGTTTTATTTATCTTTACAAGGATTGCGCAAGTCAACTGTTCTAGTAGTGTTCCTGGATTTTCATATTGGAAAACTCTTATCTCAAGCGGCTATAGCAACAGCTGGTTTCACCACGTCGGGGCGCGCAGGCTTTATCCTCTTCTCTCCTTAGATAAGAGAAGAGTACAACTCGTCTAGAATTGTGACAGCCTTTTCCTCTCTCTTTTGTCACTTTAGAGGATCTAATGACAGTTCAAACTTTTGTAGATTTTAAATCATCAGTTTAATTTGAAAACCATTTAAATATTTGGGTTACTAGTAAAGAGAGTTTCAAAACAACAACGATATTGAATATATTTTAATAATATCTAAAACCCGACTTTGAAACATAAGGACTGTTAGAAAAACATTATGAAATTTAGCAAAAATATTTTTTGAAACAATTTGTTTCACCGCGTTTCATACTTTGTCCATCAGAATTAGGAAAAAAAAAATCCTAGAGTCCAAACTATAAATTATATGGAATCTACAACAACAAGATAAACATGTTTCATTGGGTTTCATTGTGAACCATAATGTTTCATTATCTTTCGGAGTTCTGGTTTTTTTTAAATTGGCGTGTTTAAAAGATTTAATCAAAATAAACACACATATTTGAACATATTTTTAGTTTGAAAAGTATCCATCTTATATGGCTCTTTCAGAGAAAGGATTGAGAACTAAATGTATGCAAAGGATTCTCCATTTGTCCAAAACTCTAAGAAATAGACCAAATGGGTGGCTCCGGATGCACGCTAGCTAGCTCGCACGCCAGATGTGCACTTCTCTTCTGGTCCACTCATTGTCTTCTAGTCTCTCTTCCCTCGTCTAATCCGGATAAAAGCAAGCACGATGACTACCTCCGTCTCTTCCCACCTTTTTGTGTCCTCCCTCCTCTCCTCCTTCTTTTGGCATCCCCCCTCTCTTTTGGTTGAGAATTTATGGAGTTTGTTGCCATGGACATCCTAATGGTGGAGCTCAAGGGAGGTACTCCACGGTGTCGAGCCCAGGAGAGGCATTGAACACGTGGATTGAGTCCTGGAACACCTGATCGGACCACAGGGCTCTTGCAAGATGATCTCATCACTATCGAGTTAGAGCCCATGAGGTTGGTGCCTCCGTAGTCGAAGGTAGAGGAAGTGGACATTATTGTAAATTTTTGACGTTAGGAACGGTGCTGCGATTTGTTTGAAGCTCGTAGTTTTGTTGTTGTTGTTGTTGTTGTTGTTGTTGTTGTTGTTGTTGTTTTGTGCCTCCGTGTAAAATACTACTCTACAACGATTTATGGGTATATGCAGTGTGCTCAAATGTTGCAAAGTTGCTTTCTTAAGGTTGGATGCGTTAAACATATGTGGGTGATCTTTTATTTGTTGCACTTGCTCCACACAACATTTATATTTTTGCTACAACTATATTGAAATTTTCTGCATAAGTTTTTTTTTTGCTACATGGCTGTGTTCAAAATGTTACAGTATGTTTTGCTACCTTGAGAGAAGGGATCTGACTTATATCATATGTAAGGATGAACGGATGGATATGGCCAACACGATCGGTAGTACGGTACGCGCATGGTCGTCGCATCATACGTGACGCTGACTGTCTTTGTAGCGATCGAGCTGGCCGGGTCGTACACCCCGTGTGTACGGTGTGGGTTTGACCTTTTGGATATCCGACGTGTCCTGTGAGGCTGTGACATGTTGCCGACGTGCACGTACCTGTCATCTCTCTGTTGCTCACATCTTTATACGCCCAAGTGGATTAGTGAATTAAGTCAAGAAAAAAGTCTACATTCTGACTAGCGCCACTTGCAGATATAACACTGAACAAAACAAACAAAAGGGGTCGGGTTGGATGTACCTTAATTACCAGTAGATTCCCTTGAGGCCCGGCTGCCACCGGCTGGTAGGACAAAATATGTTATGCAAGTTTCTCATTACGAGCACGTATGACTAAATATGGAAAACATGCCTACATGATTAATAAATTGAAGTTCTGTCTTAATGCTATTTCAATCCTATCAATTGCCCAACTGTAATTTGTTCACCCAACACTTGTCACTTGTTATTGGAGAGTTACCACTAGTGTAGATAGCTGGGAACCCCGGTCCATCTTTCATCATTATATACTCGTTCCTATATGACATTGGAAGTAGTATCAACTATTTTCTGATGCCATTGCCTCTGTGTTACTATTACTATTGCTCTCATATTACTGCTGCTTTCACATCACCCCTGTTACTAGTGCTTTTCCAGGTGCAGCTGAATTGACAACTCAGTTGTTAAGGCTTATAAGTATTCTTTACCTCCCCTTGTGTCGAATCAATAAATTTGGGTTTTACTTCCCTCGAAGACTGTTGCGATCCCCTATACTTGTGGGTTATCAACCCTCAAGGTCCCATAGTGGATCGAGGACTCCCCTTTTGGTGAGAAGGATCGAGGAGAATACGGTGAGGCCTTCGTGGCGTTTTGAGTGCTTTTTCCTCCACATCGCTCCAACGGAGAGTAGCACTCGCACGAGTGTGAACTTCGAGATACATCGTTGTATCCGCATCACCTCGGTTATTCCTGTACCCAAACTCTTTACTTATGCATATTACTTTGTGATAGCCTTCGTACTTGAAGTTATATATCTTGCTATCACATAGTTTCTTGTATTGCTTAGCATAAGTTGTTGGTGCACATAGGTGAACCCTAGTTATATAGGTTTTGTGCTTGAAAAATTAAACACTAGTTTTATTCTGCATTTGTGAAAGATCAGAGATGATAAACCTAGAGGGGGGTAAATAGGTTTCTACAAATTTTAATTCTTTCTTTGCAATATTAGGCTTTGCGGAATATAACTATGAGCTTAATGCAAACTAGGTGGAGCAACCTATATGATGATACGATTAACTCAAGCACGAAGGCTCTCACGGGAAATTATATCACAAGTAAGGAGTTCGGTTAGAGATAACCGATAGCACGCGGAGACGAGGGTTTATTCCCGTGTTCCCTTCCTTTGCAAGAAGGTACGTCACATTTGGAGGGGTGGAGGTCCCACGAAGGATTCCCCAACACCACGAAGACTCACCCTATTCTTCGGAGCCTATCCCACGAAGGAAAAGCTCACTCACTTGTGGTAGACTTTGAGGTAGCCTCCAGACCTTCACAATCTTGTCAGGAGCAAATCCACAGCCCGGATGCTTCCGGACCACTCTTTCCCACCTAGGGTTTCCAACGAACCCTAGAGAGCAAGTTTCTAGATGAATACAAGGGGGAACAAGATTTGGCTTGGTAGAACAATAGATCAGGCCCTCCTCTATCGTTTCCCCGGAGGGATTTGAGTTTGGGTGGAGGAGGAGGGAGATCTGGGGCTTTTGGTGTTTCTAACAATGGAGCATGAGAGAGAGAGAGAGCTCAAGAACAGCTTGTAGTGTGGTGCCTACCCCTTCAGAGGTAGAAGAAGGGGTATATATAGTTTCACTTGAAATATGGTCGTTGATGACTTGCCACCTCAGCATTTTCCTCGAGGAACCCGGTCCACCGGACCAGGGGCCGGGCCATCCGGCGCAGGGCCCAGTCAGACCGGGCCAGGGACCGGGCCAGCCGGTCCAAACCGGAGTGGGGGCCGGACCATGACCGGAGCAGGTCAGTGTCTTGCAGTAGTGCCCCCGGCTGGCATCAGCACAGGAGCCGGTTGGCGCCGGGGCGCCCGGCCCAGCACCTGGTCCGACCGGGCGCATGACCGGGACCGGCCGGTCCAAACCGGGCTACTGACCGGGCCGTGACCGGGGAGTCTCTGTGTCTTATAGAACACTCCCCGGCTGGCACCGGCACAGGAGCCGATCTGCGCCGAGGTGGCCGGCGCAGGGGCCGGTCCGACCGGGTCTATGACCGGCAGGATGCAGTAAAACCCCTTTTGATTGTTGTCGAAGTGAGCGGTCTCCTTTAGCCTTCTTGTTCCATTGATACACCAGTTATGCCTCTTTGGCTAATACCTGGGATTAACCTTATAAACATGTATTAGGCCAAACACTCTAGCACGGTGTCATTGTTACCAAAATAATGGATAAGGGTAAAATACCCTTACAATCTCCCCCTTTTTGGTATACGATAAAAACCGAGCTAGAGTCATATATAGATATTATGATAAGCTTTAAACCTTGATTCCATATAAGATATTACGACAGCTCCCCCATAATGTGTGCACTTGGAGAAATTGTGTTTGAATGCAAAGTGCACCATTTGTGGAATATGAGAAGCTCCCCCAATATCTTTAGGAAACAAGCATGGTATGGACATGTATGTCAAGATATATAAGCATAAAGCATGATCATCCTAATAGAGTGATTAAGCATACAAGTACTTGTCCATACACGGATTATTCAAAGTAGCAAATGGTTCTTGAGAAAGCAAAGCAAATAAGCACAAGCCAAATAAGAAGCAAATAACATATCAGCCATGGCTTGTGCCAAACAAGAAACCCGTTGATACGTCTCCGACGTATCGATAATTTCTTATGTTCTATGCCATATTATTGATGATACCTACATGTTTTATGCACACTTTATGTCATATTCGTGCATTTTCTGGAACTAACCTATTAACAAGATGCCGAAGTGCCAGTTGCTGTTTTCTGCTGTTTTTGGTTTCAGAAATCCTAGTAACGAAATATTCTCGGAATTGGACGAAACGAAGACCCAGGGGCCTATTTCGCCACGAACCTTCCATAAGACCGAAGAGCATACGAAGTGGGGCCACGAGGTGGCCAAACCACATGGCGGCGCGGCCAAGGGGGGGCCCGCGCCGCCCGTGGTGTGGGCCCCTCGTCAGCCCCCCGACTCGCCCTTCCGCCTACTTAAAGCCTCCGTCGCGAAACCCCCGAGGCGAAAAACCACGATACGGAAAACCTTACCGAGACGCCGCCGCCGATCCCATCTCGGGGGATTCTGGAGATCTCCTCCGGCACCTCCGCCGGAGAGGGGATTCATCTCCCGGAGGACTCTACACCGCCATGGTCGCCTCCGGAGTGATGAGTGAGTAGTTCACCCCCGGACTATGGGTCCATAGCAGTAGCTAGATGGTTGTCTTCTCCTCATTGTGCTTCATTGTTGGATCTTGTGAGCTGCCTAACATGATCAAGATCATCTATCTGTAATACTCTATGTTGTGTTTGTCGGGATCCGATGGATAGAGAATACCATATTATGTTAATTATCAAGTTATTACATATGTGTTGTTTATGATCTTGCATGCTCTCCGTTACTAGTAGAGGCTCTGGCCAAGTTTTTGCTTTTAACTCCAAGAGGGAGTATTTATGCTCGATAGTGGGTTCATGCCTGCATTGACACCTGGGACGAGTGACGAAAAGTTCTAAGGTTGTGTTGTGTTGTTGCCACTAGGGATAAAACATTGGCGCTATGTCCGAGGATGTAGTTGTTGATTACATTACGCACCATACTTAATGCAATTGTCCGTTGCTTTGCAACTTAATACCGGAAGGGGTTCGGACGATAACCTGAAGGTGGACTTTTTAGGCATAGATGCGGTTGGATGGCGGTCTATGTACTTTGTCGTAATGCCCAATTAAATCTCACTGTACTTATCATGACATGTATGTGCATTGTTATGCCCTCTCTATTTGTCAATTGCCCGACTGTAATTTGTTCACCCAACATGCTTTTATCTTATGGGAGAGGCACCTCTAGTGAACTGTGGATCCCGGTCCATTCTTTAATACTGAAATACAAATCTGCTGCAATACTTGTTCTACTGTTTTCTCTGCAAACAATCATCTTCCACACAATTCGGTTAATCCTTTGTTACAGCAAGCCGGTGAGATTGACAACCTCACTTGTTTCGTTGGGGCAAAGTACTTTGGTTGTGTTGTGCAGGTTCCACGTTGGCGCCGGAATCTCCGGTGTTGCGCCGCACTACATCCCGCCGCCATCAACCTTCAACGTGCTTCTTGGCTCCTCCTGGTTCGATAAACCTTGGTTTCTTTCTCGAGGGAAAACTTGCTGCTGTGCGCATCATACCTTCCTCTTGGGGTTGCCCAACGAACGTGTGAAATACACGCCATCAAGCTCTTTTTCTGGCGCCGTTGCCGGGGAGATCAAGACACGCTGCAAGGGGAGTCTCCACAATCCAATCTCTTTACTTTGTTTTTGTCTTGCTTTATTTTATTTACCTACTTTGTTTGCTGCATTATATCAAAACACAAAAAAATTAGTTGCTAACTTTACTTTATTTACTGTCTTGCACTCTATATCAAAAACACAAAAAAATTAGTTACTTGCATTTACTTTACTTAGTTTGCTTTATTTACTATTGCTAAAATGGGTACTTTTGAGAATACTAAGTTGTGTGATTTCACTAGTTAGGCTTAATGGAAAACAACAAAAATATGAGAGATCTTTATGAACTTTATCTTGAATTAGGACATCATGTGTTTGAAGAGAGAATTAAAAAACCCATGGAACTTTATATGCATGCTAATGGGAATGTTATTACTATGAATGCTTTGAACACCATTGTTGCTAATGCCATGGAAAATTCTAAGCTTGGGGAAGCTGGTTTTGACGAGTGTAATATTTTTAGTCCCCCAAGCATTGAGGAGAAAATTTTCTTTGATGATACTATGCCTCCTATATTTGATGATGAGAATAATAATAATAGCTACTTTGTTGAATTTGCTCCCACTACAATTAATAAGAATGACTATGCTTATGTTGGGAGTAGTAATTATTTTATGCATGAGACTCATGATAAGAATGCTTTATGTGATAGTTATATTGTTGAGTTTTCTCATGATGCTACTGAAAGTTATTATGAGAGAGGAAAATATGGTTGTAGAAATTTTCATGTTACTAAAACACCTCTCTATGTGCTGAAATTTTTGAAGCTACACTTGTTTTATCTTCCTATGCTTGTCACTTTGCTCTTCATGAACTTGTTTATTTACAAGATTCCTATGCATAGGAAGTATGTTAGACTGAAATATGTTTTGGATTTGCTTCTTGATGCTCTCTTTTGCTTCAAATACTATTTCTTGCGAGTGCATCATTAAAACTGCTGAGCCCATCTTAATGGCTATAAAGAAAGAACTTCTTGGGAGATAACCCATGTGTTATTTTGCTACAGTACTTTGTTTTATATTTGAGTCTTGGAAGTTGTTTACTACTGTAGCAACCTCTTCTTATCTTAGTTTTGAGTTTTGTTGTGCCAAGTAAAGTCTTTGATAGAAAAGTAAGTACTAGATTTGGATTACTGCGCAGTTCCAGATTTCTTTGCTGTCACGAATCTGGGTCTACCTCCCTGTAGGTAGCTCAGAAAATTTAGCCAATTTACGTGCATGATCCTCAGATATGTACGCAACTTTCATTCAATTTGGGCATTCTCATTTGAGCAAGTCTGGTGGCCTAATAAAATCCATCTTTACGGACTGTTCTGTTTTGACAGATTCTGTCTTTTTATTTTGCATTGCCTCTTTTGCTATGTTGGATGAATTTCTTTGATCCATTAATGTCCAGTAGCTTTATGCAATGTCCAGAAGTGTTAAGAATGATTGTGTCACCTCTGAACATGTGAATTTTTATTATGCACTAACCCTCTAATGAGTTGTTTCGAGTTTGGTGTGGAGGAAGTTTTCAAAGATCAAGAGAGGAGTATGATGCAAGATGATCAAGGAGAGTGAAAGCTCTAAGCTTGGGGATGCCCCGGTGGTTCACCCCTGTATATTCTAAGAAGACTCAAGCGTCTAAGCTTGGGGATGCCCAAGGCATCCCCTTCTTCATCGACAACATTATCAGGTTCCTCCCCGAAACTATATTTTTATTCCGTCACATCTTATGTACTTTGCTTGGAGCGTCGGTTTGTTTTTGTTTTTTTTGTTTTGTTTGAATAAAATGGATCCTAGCATTCACTTTATGGGAGAGAGACACGCTCCGCTGTAGCATATGGACAAATATGTCCTTAGGCTCTACTCATAGTATTCATGGCGAAGTTTCTTCTTCGTTAAATTGTTATATGATTGGAATTGGAAAATGCTACATGTAGTAATTCTAAAATGTCTTGGATAATTTGATACTTGGCAATTGTTGTGCTCATGTTTAAGCTCTTGCATCATATACTTTGCACCCATTAATGAAGAAATACTTAGAGCTTGCTAATTTGGTTTGCATATTTAGTTTCTCTAGAGTCTAGATAACATCTAGTATTGAGTTTTGAACAACAAGGAAGACGGTATGGAGTCTTATAATGTTTACAATATGTCTTTTATGTGAGTTTTGCTGTACCATTCATCCTTGTGTTTGTTTCAAATAACCTTGCTAGCCTAAACCTTGTATCGAGAGGGAATACTTCTCATGCATCCAAAATCCTTGAGCCAACCACTATGCCATTTGTGTCCACCATACCTACCTACTACATGGTATTTATCCGCCATTCCAAAGTAAATTGCTTGAGTGCTACCTTTAAAATTCCATCATTCACCTTTACAATATATAGCTCATGGGACAAATAGCTTAAAAACTATTGTGGTATTGAATATGTACTTATGCACTTTATCTCTTATTAAGTTGCTTGTTGTGCGATAACCATGTTTCTGGGGACGCCATCAACTATATATATATTCTTTGTTGAATATCATGTGAGTTGCTATGCATGTCCGTCTTGTCTGAAGTAAGAGAGATCTACCACCTTTATGGTTGGAGCATGCATATTGTTAGAGAAGAACATTGGGCCGCTAACTAAAGCCATGAATCATGGTGGAAGTTTCAGTTTTGGACATATATCCTCAATCTCATATGAGAATAATAATTGTTGCCACATGCTTATGCATTAAAGAGGAGTCCATTATCTGTTGTCCATGTTGTCCCGGTATGGATGTCTAAGTTGAGAATAATCAAAAGCGAGAAATCCAAAATGCGAGCTTTCTCCTTAGACCTTTGTACAGGCGGCATGGAGGTACCCCATTGTGACACTTGGTTAAAACATGTGCATTGCAAAGATCCGGTAGTCCAAGCTAATTAGGACAAGGTGCGGGCACTATTAGTATACTATGCATGAGACTTGCAACTTGTAAGATATAACTTACATAACTCATATGCTTTATTACTACCGTTGACAAAATTGTTTCATGTTTTCAAAATAAAAGCTCTAGCACAAATATAGCAATCGATGCTTTCCTCTTGGAAGGACCATTCTTTTTACTTTTATGTTGAGTCAGTTCACCTATCTCTCTCCACCTCAAGAAGCAAACACTTGTGCGAACTGTGCATTGATTCCTACATACTTGCATATTGTACTTGTTATATTACTCTATGTTGACAATTATCCATGAGATATACATGTTACAAGTTGAAAGCAACCGCTGAAACTTAATCTTCCTTTGTGTTGCTTCAATACCTTTACTTTGATTTATTGCTTTATGAGTTAACTCTTATGCAAGACTTATTGATGCTTGTCTTGAAGTACTATTCATGAAAAGTCTTTGCTTTATGATTCACTTGTTTACTCATGTCATTACCATCTTAAATAGTGTATTAGGCGGCAAATGGCACAGAAGAGGAGGCAGTTTAACAAGTTGATTCTCTTTGGTAGGATCCCAATCCATAACACAGCTAAAAGTGCAAAGATAGCTCGGTTGATCCTGGTCAAACATTTCACGATTCCATAGCTTCTCGAATGGTGAGATTCCGCTTTCGGTACCATCAGTAGGCAATCGGGACAGCACATGCATCACCCATTCATGAACTGGCTTCAACAAGCGCGCTGGTTTACGTAATTGCCAATGGTGAAAATACGCCTTATGTGAGGCCTCTTTGACCCTGCCCTTCGGCTTGATCTTTCTCTTGCTTCATTCAATTCCGAAGATCCTAAAAAGTGGGATAATGGTTTTGATCGCTGCATCCACTACATATGTTTACAAATAGTATGATCAAGGTTATGATGGCATGTCACTTCAGAAATTATCTTTGTTATCGTTTTACCTGCTCGGGACGAGCAGAACTAAGCTTGGGGATGCTTGATACGTCTCCGACGTATCGATAATTTATTATGTTCTATGCCATATTATTGATGATACCTACATGTTTTATGCACACTTTATGTCATATTCGTGCATTTTATGGAACTAACCTATTAACAAGATGCCGAAGTGCCGGTTCGTTGTTCTCTGCTGTTTTTGGTTTCGAAATCCTAGTAACGAAATATTCTCGGAATTGGACGAAACGAAGACCCAGGGGCCTATTTCGCCACGAACCTTCCGGAAGACCGAAGAGCATACGAAGTGGGGCCACGAGGTGGCCAAACCACATGGCGGCGCGGCCAAGGGGGGCCCGCGCCGCCCGTGGTGTGGGCCCTCGTCGGCCCCCCGACTCGCCCTTCCGCCTACTTAAAGCCTCCGTCGCGAAACCCCGAGGCGAAAAACCACGATACGGAAAACC
>NC_061512.1:140017670-140045546 GCF_022539505.1 Lolium rigidum
GTCAAGTGGGCCGGGAGGGGGAGTGAACGGACCTGGTCAATGTTTGCATTCGTTTAGGGCATCTCCAACGGGCGACGCAAAATTAAACTATATCGGGAAAGCTCCTGATGAAGACGTGCTCAAAATAAATATTGACGGCGTCTTTGATCCTATGTCAAGAAGCGGTGGATAGGGTTTTATAGTTTGTAGCTCTAAAGGGGAAGTCGTGGGTGCTGCGGCAGGAAAGTTAAACCATGTTAACGATACTCTCTAAGTAGAAGTGGAGGCATGCATTCGAGCCTTGCAGGTGGTGTAGGACCGGGTATCTCCTGAGTTTTCATTGAGTCGGACTCGCAATTACTGGTTCAGGCGATCAACAGAGAGGAGGAAGATCGAAGTCCCAATGGTCTCTTGTTCAAGGAGATTAAGGAATCCTTGTTTCTGAATTTTATTTGTTTCAAGTTTAGTTTTTGCCCAAGGGCATGTAATAAGGTAGCGGATGTTCTCGCTGTGTATGCTACAAAGATGTGTGATGTTTCCCAAATCGTATAGCGGGGTCATGCTCCGGACTTTGCCTAGGTTGTTGTTGCTAGTGATATTGATGTGCATGTTGAGTAATGGAAAAGCTTTTCCAGTTAAAAAAGGAATAGAGCGATGCATATCGGACGCGCTCCACGGACACGAAAATTTATATCAACTAAGATTTCAAAAAATTTAGAGCTAGCAATTTTATTGTTGCGAAGAGCATGAAAAACAACCTCACCAATATCATCTAAAGAGACAATCAAATCCACTTCGTCTTCATGTACTTCATATTCATCATCATGAGAACGATTAACTTCTGAGGTATGAGATAGCGTAGAAGCCTTAGCCATAAGGCATATATGGGAACCTTGAGATGATGGAGAAGAAGAGCTACTTGAATCTCCATTCAAGATCATATCATTGCCTATAGATTATTCGGTCTACTCTAAATTGTTAGACACACAACAACTAGAAGAAATAGAAGTATTTATATCATGACAACAAGAAATAGCAAGCATATCACCATGGCATTTAGATAACCAATTAACACATGATATGCAAGAACTATCAATGCAAGCATGTAAATCATTTATAGTGCTAGATGTGTTTAAGTCCAAATGTGAAGTATTGCAATGAGATAGAGATAAAGGATCGCCAAGAATAGGCTCACTATAAACATTGCATTGCTCATCACCATTCACCTTGGCATTTCATTGTGTCTTGCAACACAATGGTGAAGTGGATGAAAATTCATCACAGTCAAAAGTGGAGGGAATACAATCATACTCAATAATGTAGGACACATCATATTTTCTTCAAGCTTTGTCCATAAATCATGAGCACTCTGGAAAAGTAAGATTGCAAAAATATCTACATTGCTCAAAGCATAAACAAGCACATTAGAAGCTTGAGCATCGAGATATAAATTTTTCTCATCCTCTAAAGATATAATTTGGGATCCATCGCGGAGAAAAACGAATATCTACAACTTGCTCCATATGATGGTCAATGGCCCGAAAATAACTAAGCATACGAATTTTCGAAACATCATAATTTATGTCATCAAATATAAAAATGTGAGCATGCATTAGATTTCTAGCCAACATCCTTACTCTCAGGACGATGAAGCCTATAATAAGACACCGAGCTCTGATACCAATTGAAAGGACACGAATGCCGCCTAGAAGGAGCGGTTTAAAACTTTTACGAATATGGCTTAACAAATTGTAAGGGTATTTTACCCCTATCCATTATTTTGGTAACAATGACACCGTGCTAGAGTGTTTGGCCTAATACATGTTTATAAGGTTAATCCCAGGTATTAGCCAAAGAGGCATAAATGGTGTATCAATGGAACAAGAAGGCTAAAGGAGACCCCCCCCACTTCGACAACAATCAAAAGGGGTTCTACTGCATCCTGCCGGTCATAGACCCGATCGGACCGGCCCCTGCGCCGGCCACGCCCGGCGCAGACCGGCTCCTGTGCCGGTGCCAGCCGGGGAGTGTTGTGTAAGACACAGAGACTCCCCGGTCACGGCCCGGTTAGCAGCCCGGTTTGGACCGGCCGGTTCCGGTCATGCGCCCGGTCGGACCGGGTACTGGGCCGGGCGCCCCGGCGCCAACCGGCTCATGTGCTGATGCCAACCGGGGCACTACTGCAAGACATTGACCTGCTCCGGTCATGGTCCGGCCCCCACTCCGGTTTGGACCGGCTGGCCCGGTCCCTGGCCCGGTCTGACCGGGCCCTGCGTCGGACGGCCCGGCCCCTGGTCCGGTTGACCGGGTTCCTCGAGGAAAATGCTGAGGTGGCAAGTCATCAACGGCTATATTTCAAGTGACACTATATATACCCCTTCTTCTACCTCTGAAGGGGTAGGCACTACACTACAAGTTGTTCTTGAGCTCTCTCTCTCATACTCCATTGTTAGAAACACCAAAAGCCTCAGATCTCCCTCCTCCTCCACCCAAACTCAAATCCCTCCGGGAAAACGATAGAGGAGGACCGGATCTACTGTTCTACCAAGCCAAATCTTGTTCCCCCTTGTATTCATCAAGAAACTTGCTCTCTAGGGTTCCTTGGAAACCCTAGGTGAGCAAGAGTGGTCCGGAAGCATTCGGGTTGTGGATTTGCTCCTGACAAGATTGTGAAGGTTTGGAGGCTACCTCAAAGTCTACCACAAGTGAGTGAGCTTTTCCTTCGTGGGATAGGCTCCGGAGAATAGGGTGAGCCTTCGTGGAGTTGGGGAATGCTTCGTGGGACCTCCACCCCTCCAAACGTGACGTACCTTCTTGCAAAGGAAGGGAACACGAGAATAAACCCTCGTCTCCGCGTGCTATCGGTTATCTCTAACCGAACTCCTTACTTGTGATATAATTGCCTGTGAGAGCCTTCGTGCTTGAGTTACTCGTATCATCATATAGGTTGCTCCACCTAGTTTGCATTAGGCTCATCGTTATATTCCGCAAATCCTAATATTGCAAAGAAAGAATTAAAATTTGTAGAAACCTAT
Organism: Lolium rigidum; assembly: GCF_022539505.1. NCBI lineage: Eukaryota > Viridiplantae > Streptophyta > Magnoliopsida > Poales > Poaceae > Lolium > Lolium rigidum. The sequence continues at coordinate 140,020,685 of NC_061512.1, forward strand.
TCACCCCCCTCTAGGTTTACCATCTCTGATCTTTCAACTGGTATCAGAGCCTGGACTCTTATTAAGGGATTCACAGCCTTAAGAGTGAGATGGATAAACTATTCGAGGGTCTGGATGAAGATTCTAACCTTTCGGTTAGAGAAATGAAATCCAGATTCTTGGCATATGATGCCGAGAAAAAAAAGGAGGATGAAGTACAAAGCCAAATGGCAGAAATGACTGCCATGCTTAAGAACCTGACTAGTGGAACCTCTAGTGGGACTTCGGTTCCTCCGGAAGGTTTCCATCAAGTCAATCATGACTATCCCAAAAACACTTCACCCATGCCTGATACGTCTCAAATGTATCTATAATTTCTTATGTTCCATGCTACTTTTATGATGATACTCACATGTTTTATACACATTATATGTCATTATTATGCATTTTCCGGCACTAACCTATTGACGAGATGCCGAAGAGCCAGCTTGTTGTTTTCTGCTGTTTTTGGTTTCAGAAATCCTAGTAAGGAAATATTCTCGGAATTGGACGAAATCAACGCCCGGGGTCCTATTTTTCCACGAAGCTTCCGGAAGACCGAAAGGATTACGAAGTGGGGCGACGAGGCGCCGCCACGCCGTGGCCGCGCGGCCGGGGCCGGGCCCGCGCCGCCCGTTGTGTGGGGCCCTCGTGTCGCCCCTAAACCTACCCTTCCGCCTACTTAAAGCCTTCGTCGCGAATACCCCAAGCATCGAGAGCCACGATATGGAAAACCTTCCGCAGACGCCGCCGCCGCCAATCCCATCTCGGGGATTCAGAGATCGCCTCCGCGCACTCGCCGGAGAGGGGAATCATCTCCCGGAGGTCTCTTCATCACCATGATTGCCTCCGGATCGATGTGTGAGTAGTTCACCCCCGGACTATGGGTCCATAGCAGTAGCTAGATGGTTGTCTTCTCCTCATTGTGCTATCATGTTAGATCTTGTGAGCTTCCTATCATGATCAAGATCATCTATTTGTAATGCTACATGTTGTGTTTGTTGGGATCCGATGAATATTGAATACTATGTCAAGTTGATTATCAATCTATCATATATGTTGTTTATGTTCTTGCATGCTCTCCGTTGCTAGTAGAGGCTCTGGCCAAGTTGATACTTGTGACTCCAAGAGGGAGTATTTATGCTCGATAGTGGGTTCATGCCTCCATTGAATCTGGGACAATGGATGTAAAGTTCTAAGGTTGTGGATGTCTCGTTGCCACTAGGGATAAAACATCGATGTTTTGTCTAAGGATATTTGTGTTGATTACATTACGCACCATACTTAATGCAATTGTCCGTTGTTTGCAACTTAATACCGGAAGGGGTTCGGATGATAACCTCGAAGGTGGACTTTTAGGCATAGATGCATGCCGGATAGCGGTCTATGTACTTTGTCGTAATGCCCCGATTAAATCTCATAGTACTCATCATGATATATGTATGGGCATTGTTATGCCTTCTTTATTTGTCAATTGCCCAACCGTAATTTGTTCACCCAACATCTATTTATCTTATGGGAGAGACACCACTAGTGAACTGTGGACCCCGGTCCATTCTTTACATCTGAAATACAATCTACCGCAATTGTTCTTTACTGTTCTTCGCAAACAAACATCATCTTCCACACTATACATCTAATCCTTTGTTTACAGCAAGCCGGTGAGATTGACAACCTCACTGTCACGTTGGGGCAAAGTACTTTGATTGTGTTGTGCAGGTTCCACGTTGGCGCCGGAATCCCTGGTGTTGCGTCGCGCTACACTCCGTCACCAACAACCTTCACGTGTTCCTTGACTCCTACTGGTTCGATAACCCTGGTTTCATACTGAGGGAAAACTCGCTGCTGTACGCATCACACCTTCCTCTTGGGGTTCCCAACGGATGTGTGTTAACTACTACCACGCCAACAGCAAGGATTTTTCTGGCGCCGTTGCCGGGGAGATCAAGACACGCTGCAAGGGGAGTCTCCCACATCCAATCTCTTTACTTTGTTTTTGTCTTGCTTTGTTTTATTTTATTTACTGCTTTGTTTGCTCTTTATATCAAAAACACAAAAAAATTAGTTGCTAGCTTTACTTTATTTACTGTCTTGTTCTCCATATTAAAAACACAAAAAAATTAGTTACTTGCATTTACTTTACCTTATTTAGTTTGCTTTATTTACTACTGTTAAAATGAATACTCCTGAGAACACTAAGTTGTGTGATTTCACTAGTTAGGCTTAATGGAAAACAACAAAAATATTAGAGATTTTTATAGTATTTATCTTCAGTTAGGACATGAGGTGTTTGAAGAGAAAATTAAAAAACCCATGGAACTTTGTTTGCAAAATAGTTGTAGCAATGTTATTAGCATGAACTCTTTGAACACTATTATTGCTAATGCTATGGAAGAATTTAAGCTTGGGGAAGCTGGTTTTGATGAGCATGATATTTTTAGTCCCCCAAGCATGGAGGAGAGAATTTACTTTGATGACACTTTTCCTCCCATTTATGATGATAGTGGTATTTTGGTGCCACCTACTATTGAGGATAAAGTTTATTATGATTATACTATGCCTCCCACATTTGATGATTATGGTGATGAGAATAATAATGATAGCTACTTTGTTGAATTTGCTCCCACTACAATTAATAAGAATGACTATGCTTATGTTGGGAGTAGTAATTATTTTATGCATGAGACTCATGATAAGAATGCTTTATGTGATAGTTATATTGTTGAGTTTGTTCATGATGCTACTGGAAATTATTATGAGAGAGTAAAATATGGTTGTAGAAATTTTCATGTTACTAAAACACCTCTCTATATGCTGAAATTTTTGAAGTTACACTTGTTTTGTCTTCCTATGCTATTCACTTTGTTCTTCATTGACTTGTTTATTTACAAGATTCCTTTTCATAGGAAGTGGGTTAGGCTTAAATTTGTTTCATACTTGCTTTTTGATGCTCTCTTTGCTTCAACTCTCATCCTTATGCGAGTGCATCATTAAATTTATCGAGCCCATCTTAGTGGCTATAAAGAAAGCACTTCTTGGGAGATAACCCATGTTTTTATTTTGCTACTCGTTTTGTTGAGTCTTGGAAGTTGTTACTACTGTAGCAACCTCTCCTTATCTTTATTTTATTGCATTGTTGTGCCAAGTAAAGTCTTTGATAGTAAAGTCAATACTAGATTTGGATTACTGCGCAGGAACAGATTTCTTGATGTCACGAAATTGAGCCGCCCCTGCTGTAGATAATTTAGAAAAATCTACCAATTTACGTGCGTGATCCTCATATATGTACGCAACTTTCATTCAATTTGGGCATTTTCATCTGAGCAAGTCCAGTGCCTCTAAAATATTCGTCTTTACGGACTATTCTGTTTTGACAGATTCTGCCTTTTATTTCGCATTGCCTGTTTTGCTATGTTTGATGGATTTCTTTGTTCCATTAACTTTCAGTAGCTTTGTGCAATGTCCGAAGTGTTAAGAATGATTATGTCACCTCTGAATACATGAATTTTCAATTATGCACTAACCCTCTAATGAGATTGTTTTGAGTTTGGTGTGGAGGAAGTTTTCAAGGGTCAAGAGAGGAGGATGATACAATATGATCAAGAAGAGTGAAAAGTCTAAGCTTGGGTATGCCCCCGTGGTTCATCCCTGCATATTTTAAGAAGACTCAAGCATCTAAGCTTGGGGATGCCCAAGGCATCCCTTCTTCATCGACAACTTATCGAGTCACCTCTAGTGAAACTATATTTTTATTCTGTCACATCTTATGTGCTTTACTTGGAGCGTCTGTTTGTTTTTGTTTTTGTTTGAATAAATTCGGATCCTAGCATTCTTTGTTTGGGAGAGAGACACGCTCCGCTGTTTTGTATGAACACATATGTTCTTAGCTTTATTCTTAATGTTCATGGCGAAGGTTGAACTGCTTCGTTCATTGTTATATGGTTGGAAACAGAAAATGCTGCATGTGGTAAATGGTATAATGTCTTGAATAATTTGATACTTGGCAATTGTTGTGCTTATATAGATCATGTTTAAGCTCTTGCATCATGTACTTTGCACCCATTAATGAAGAACTACATAGAGCTTGTTAAAATTTGGTTTGCATGATTGGTCTCTAGAGTCTAGATATTTTCTGGTTAAGGTGTTTGAACAACAAGGAGGCAATGTAAAGTCTTATAATGCTTACAATATGTTCATATGTGAGTCTTGCTGCATCGTTTTATACTTGAGTTTGCTTCAAACAACCTTGCTAGCCTAGCCTTGTATTGAGAGGAATTCTTCTCGTGCATCCAAATCCTTGAGCCAAAGACTATGCCATTTGTGTCCACCATACCTACCTACTACATGGTATTTCTCTGTGTTGCACCCTACCTTTTAATAAAGGCAAGATACCTGTGTATAGTGCTATTTCCGGGATCACTGATAGCACACACATTACAAAATATAGTAATCATTGCAATAGTATCAAATTACCACATCGTTGATCCAGAGGGTAAAGTAAAACATTACAAATTGCATAGTCACTTGGACTAGCTCTGTACAATGTTCAGAATAAACACAGCGGAATGTAAGTCATCAATGAACCTTCATCATCTTCATGTGCCACAGGCAGTCATGTTGGAATGTAGACTCGAGATCCTACCACGTACTTCTCCTCAGAAAATCCTGCACGTTTGAATATGCAGCCCCACGAATGGAGGTCGGCACAATGATGTACCGGCAAATGACACTTATATGGTGGCTGTTTTGGGCATGACTATCTACATGATATTTGGCAAGTGGAGTTTAGGCAAATTTGCATAAAGCCAATTTTATCCTACATTTTATTTAAAACAAAACATTTTTACAAAACTCAAAATGATGTCATAAACAGTATCATGGTTACATCTCCCATGTACTATCCGACAGTTGCTACTCAAATTTTAACTTATTCTGAAAAGGTGATGAGATTCTTCCGTACATTCCCTGCCTAGAAAGCTCAAATTGTCCGTAACCGGGGACACGGCTAAGATCTTAGGTTTACTCTCGAGAGGTTGTGCACTTTCACCTTACGACCCACCCTTCCCAAGAGAAGAAATGAGACAAGATCTTTCAGAAGGAGGCTTCAACCATAACCAGCTAGACCCGTTCCCGTTTGGTTGCAAGCCACATCATCATGTATAGCAACAAGTTTGACCTCACAACTTACTTAATCCCGGCAGATCCCATAATACCATAAGGTTGCACTGGAAGCTAACTAAAACATGGACGACATAGTAATCTCTTTAATCCTGAGTGGCCATCCACAAGTGCACCCTCAGGCGAAGACAACCACAATGTGGCCCTGAGTAGCCACTCAACACACGCGCACCCTCAGGCAAAGACAACCACCAAGTGGCCCTGAGTAGTCGCCCACCAATCAACCAATCCACCCAGGTGTTTCATTTGGGGTTGTTAATTTTAATTCTCAATACTCACAATCTAGAATAATCAAAACAGCAGTGGCATTTTGTTATTGCTAGGCATACTAAGAACACTAGCAAGGGTTCATGGATGGCTACACACTACTAGGGATTGATAAGCATAGCATAACTTTCGAAAACAAAATCCTACCATGCATACTAGTTTGAAAAACACTAATGCATAAAAAAATAGGTAGGAATTGAGTGTCACTTGCCTTTTTGGTAGTCGAAGCGTGTTCACTTCTCTTAATCAAAATATGTGCCTCTCCGTACAAACTATAATATAAAATATAGCACAACATAAACACACCATTCAATAAGAACAACAAAAACAAACAAGACAACAATCGAAAATCGCTCTATGGTAGTAAGGTGTGGCATGAGATTTGGCTTGCAAGATATGGCTTTGGGAGATGGAATGACCAAGATCCTTTATGCTTACAAAAGCATGAAATGAAATTGGAATGGCTCATGTGATTTGAATCACTTAAGTGTTAAATAGTGCATCTACAATATTATTGAATAGGTGTGACAACAATTACTCAAAATAGTATGAATTACACATAGGCTTTGGTATGGATTTGTGATATATTGAATTACTCAATTAACTCATTTGTAAATTGAATAGTTCAATAAAAACCAAATAGATTAAGTGGGCATGGGGTTGAATATGTATGGACGATGTTGAATAAGTGGGTTAAATATGCTAATGGATATCAAGGGTTCAAAACATGTGCTATGTAGTAGAGTATCTCAACACAACATTTGCACAAGGAAAAGTCTATAGTTAAGATTGTCACCATTTACTCAATTAACTCAATTGTTAATTGAATACTATGGACTAGGATAATATGAATTTGGACAGATGTGAACACTAGAGCATGATAGAAGAATTCAACTAAACTAAACAGGAGTTCTACTGGATATGGAGTTTCAATATGATTATTGGTCAAAGGAATCAACTTATAACGATTTATAGATTTTAAGTTATGCCAAAATTACTCAAATCCTCATATTTGAATTTGAATATTTGCAAAGTGATTCAAATATTTTGGACAGTGGTACTATTAGATGAAGTACTGTAGAGAAAGGCTTATGCAATTGACATAGTGTGACAACACTTATCAAAGTAACACAAGATAGCATTGGATATGAACTAATGATATATTCGAAATAAATGGAAGGGTTGAATGGCATGAGATTGCATAAGCATGAATGATATCGGGATTTGGTTCACGGAGCCTAATGGATAACAAAGGTTCATCACATGTGATATGGGGTAGAGTCTGTCCACCCTACTAAAGCAAGGTAAATGCCACACTTTACTCAAATAACTCAATTGTTATTTGAATAATATGAATATGAACTAGACAACCAGGGGTAAGCTATGCATCACCTGTGAACATGATAAAGAATTATAGATGGTCCTGGAAGATGGGTATGATCACAAGGATCAATTTGGCTAAAGGAACTATGTTGAAACCAGTTGTAGGACTACACTTTTCGCGAAAAGTTATTAGAAGAAGTTTTCCGGATGGAAGAACTTTCTACACGGAAGTTGTAGAGAATTTCATTACAAGCGTATCGCCAAAAGAATCTCTCAGAAAAAGTTTGTAGGATTTATTTCATAGACGATGTTGGGGAACAAAGGGGTACCGTGAAAATGAAGTGGCGAAACTACAACGCAACATGTCTAACATGATCTACGTGATTTGCTGATTCCAACGGTATAGGGTTTGTCGAAATCCGACGGATAAAACTTAAGATATGAATTTTACAAAACTAGACCTAAGTGGTTACAGTTCTAATGGTGTACGAAAAGTTGTCCGAACAAGTTGCTCGGATAAAAATTACAAGCTTAACGGAAGAAATCACTATTCTAAATGGAGGTGTAGATCTAAAGAAATAAAATTGCGAAATTATGAACGTAAGTCTACGTAAAAAGAACGGGAATAAAATCGCAGTGTTTTCCAAAATAGCGTTGCGGATTGTTGCGTCGCCAAGCTGCGTCGCGGGACAGCGCTGCGCGCTAGAAAGAGCAGCTGTCTGTGTGTGCTGCGCACAGGGAGAGAGAGGAGGCGTCAGCTGGGTGTGTTTTTGGGCTGCCTATTGAAGTGTTTATATAGGCTAGGGGTTGGAGGGATTTTGCCTACGGGAGCGATGTGGGACTAAAGAGAAATAGAAGTAGAGGCGGTGCGAGCTGGGCGCTCGTGGCGGCGGCAGCGCGGGGCTAAGGGTCTGTTTGTTTGAGCTGCAGCTTTTAAGAAGCAGCTGTAGCTGTTGAGCTGTAGAAAAGTAGTTGTGGGAAGCAGCTGTGAGAAGCAGAGATTTGATGTTTGGCAGAAGTGCTGTTAATGGCTGCTGTAGCTGTGATGAAGGATGAAATCTCTGAAATACCCCTGAATGCTGAAGAAGTTGTATAAATGTTGATTTGACTCGAATCAACTAATTTTGGTTAAATATTATTCCAATATTTTAAACAAATTATAAAAATAGGTTATAATCCAAAAATAAGCAATATTTATTCGCAAGAAAAAGCAATATGCATACATGATACATCTACCGAGCATGTAGAACTGAAAAGCAATATGCATATATCAGCCGAGCATGTAGAGCTGAGTTTAATATCCATCGAGCATACATGCGCAGATCGAACAAGATACATGATGTACAAGTACATATATCCATCGAGCATGTGCAGATCATCAGCAATTTCGCATGTACGAATACATACATCCGTCAAACCCGAACAAGCATCAATCGGAGATCTGGTGGCCGGTTCCTCGTGGAGATCCAAATTAGCAACGGGAGATCTGAGACAACAAGATGCAGCGGATAGGAACAGGCTTGCTGATACAGCAAAATTGAATCCATGCGTACACCAACAGATTCTGAGAATGACGGGAATCGAGAGGGGCCGACGGAGATCGGAGTAGCACATCTCCGGTGGCCAACGGGGTCGAGTTCGCCCGTGTTGTGCTCGGTCATTTCTGGGACGGGAGGAGCTGCAGGACGATGCGAACGGAGCGAGGGAGGAGGGCCTGCGCGCCGGCGGCGGGGAACAGGACCGGCGGCGAGGAAGAGCGCCGTCGGCGGCGGGGGCGGGCGCTGGCGGCGGGGGCTTCCTCCAACCCTAACCTATCCAGAGGACGGGGAGGGGAAAAGTGGACTGGGGCGTTGCTCGCTTCGGTTCTGCACACGGGCTGGATTTCTTTATATCCAGTGGCAAGTTTTCTGTAAATTATTAGAACCGTTGAGGATACTTTGGTCACTACCAACTCGGGAAGCAGCCAGAATCGCGGGAAGCACCTCTCGGGCTGCTTTCCGGCTCGGGGGCTCGCACAGTGTATTTTCTCGCAGCGCTTCTCTATCACGCTTTTTAATAGTTGGCTGTTTGTTTGGGCTTCCACTTTTGGATCTCAAAAGCAGAAGCAGAAGCCCAAACAAACGGAGCCTAAGGCGAGGCGGGTGTTGGGCCGGGGCGGCCTGGGCGCTGCTGGGTCGGGAAAAAAAAGAAAAGGGCAGGGAGGCGAGTTGGGCCGGAGTGGGCCGAGCTGGAGGCTGGGGCGTCGCCCGCGGCGGCAGCTAGGCTGCGCTGGGGCGAGCTGGGCCGTTTCGGCCTGGCCGCTCCTTTTGTTTTTTTCTTTTTTCTTTTCTTTTTAAACAAAATTGGAAATACATATTCGGAGGCTTAAAAATAATCGGAAAAATACAAATGAGGTACCGTTGGATTCGTTATGAAAAATACTTCAATATGAGACTAAATTTGGAACAAAAATATAAACTTTATAAAATCAAAATTTGACATACATGTCTATGTGGCTATAGTGCCTTTTTAGGGTTTAATGTTTTTCTCAAATAAAATATTTTTATAATTATCAAAACCTCCAAAGAAAATAGAGCATTGTTGGAAAATATTTTGAAAACCAAGTTTTATGAAAACTCTATATTTTGCAAAAACCCTTTTAATATACCTTTTGTGAAATTAAAATAATTATTATATACATTTGGCCTATATGTTTGATTTTGAAAATACTTGAAACCAAAAGTATTTGGAAACCAATAGTTTGGAAAATACGTTTAAATAGCTCCAAAAAAATTTAATTCTTTGTGGATTTTCAATCAAGTCCAAACAATCAAGCATTATATTTATTTTACTTTACATTCCAAAATTTTGAAAATTCCGGGATGTGACACTCTGCCATTCCAAAGTACATTACTTGAGTGCTACCTTAAAAATTCTATCCTTTATCTTTACAATATATAGCTCATGGGAAAAATAGCCTTAAAAACTATTGTGGTGAAGAATATATACTTATGTATCTTATTTCTTAATAAGTTGCTTGTTGAGCGGTAACCATGTTTCTGGGGACGCCATCAACTTTTACCTTCGTTGAATATCATGTGAGTTGCTATGCATGTTCGTCTTGTCTGAAGTAAGGGTGATTTTCATGATCAAATGGTTTGAGTATGCATATTGTTAGAGAAGAACATTGGGCCGCTAACTAAAGCCATGATCCATGGTGGAAGGAAGTTTCAGTTTGGACAATTAATCCTCAATCTCTTATGAGAATATTATCTGTTGTTGAATGCTTATGCATTAAAGAGGAGTCCATTATCTGTTGTCTATGTTGTCCCGGTATGGATGTCTAAGTTGAGAATAATCAAAAGCGAGAAATCCAATGCGAGTTTTCTCCTTAGACCTTTGTACAAGCGGCATAGAGGTACCCCTTGTGACACTTGGTTGAAACATATGCTATGCAATGATCATCCATGTTAATCCAAGCTAATTAGGACAAGGTGCGTGCACTATTGGTATACTATGCATGAGGCTTGCAACTTATAGGATATCTTATACATAACACATGTGATTTAGTACTACCGTTGACAAAATTGTTTCTTGTTTTCAAAATGAAAAGCTCTAGCACAAATATAGTAATCTATGCTTCCCTCTGCGAAGGGCCTATCTTCTACTTTATTGTTGAGTCAGTTTACCTATTCTTTCTATCTTAGAAGCAAACACTTGTATCAACTGTGTGCATTGATTCTTACATGTTTACCTATTGCACTTGTTATATTACTTTGTGTTGAAAATTATCCATGAGATAAACATGTTGAAGTTGAAAGAAACTGCTGAAACTTATATCTTCCTTTGTGTTGCTTCAAAGCTTTCTACTAAGAATTTATTGCTTTATGAGTTAACTCTTATGCAAGTCTTATTGATGCTTGTCTTGAAAGTACTATTCATGAAAAGTCTTTGCTATATGATTCAATTGTTTATTCATTGTCTTTACCATTGCTTCGAATCGCTGCATTCATCTCATATGCTTTACAATAGTATTGATCAAGATTATGATAGCATGTCACTTCAGAAATTATTCTTGTTATCGTTTACCTACTCGAGGGCGAGTAAGAACTAAGCTTGGGGATGCTTGATACGTCTCAAACGTATCTATAATTTCTTATGTTCCATGCTACTTTTATGATGATACTCACATGTTTTATACACATTATATGTCATTATTATGCATTTTCCAGGCACTAACCTATTGACGAGATGCCGAAGAGACAGCTTGTCTGTTTTCTCGTTGTTTTTGGTTTCAGAAATCCTAGTAAGGAAATATTCTCGGAATTGGACGAAATCAACGCCCAGGGTCCTATTTTTCCACGAAGCTTCCAGAAGACCGAAAGGATTACGAAGTGGGGCGACGAGGCGCCGCCACGCAGGGCCGCGCGGCCAGGGCTGGGCCCGCGCCGCCCTGTTGTGTGGGGCCCTCGTGTCACCCCTAAACCTACCCTTCCGCCTACTTAAAGCCTTCGTCGCGAATACCCCAGTACCGAGAGCCACGATACGGAAAACCTTCTAGAGACGCCGCCGCCGCCAATCCCATCTCGGGGATTCAGGAGATCGCCTCCGGCAACCTCGCCGGAGAGGGGAATCATCTCCCGGAGGTCTCTTCATCACCATGATCGCCTCCGGATCGATGTGTGAGTAGTTCACCCCTGGACTATGGGTCCATAGCAGTAGCTAGATGGTTGTCTTCTCCTCATTGTGCTATCATGTTAGATCTTGTGAGCTGCCTATCATGATCAAGATCATCTATTTGTAATGCTACATGTTGTGTTTGTTGGGATCCGATGAATATTGAATACTATGTCAAGTTGATTATCAATCTATCATATATGTTGTTTATGTTCTTGCAGGCTCTCCGTTGCTAGTAGAGGCTCTGGCCAAGTTGATACTTGTGACTCCAAGAGGGAGTATTTATGCTCGATAGTGGGTTCATGCCTCCATTGAATCTGGGACAGTGACGTAAAGTTCTAAGGTTGTGGATGTGATGTTGCCACTAGGGATAAAACATCGATGCTTTGTCTAAGGATATTTGTGTTGATTACATTACGCACCATACTTAATGCAATTGTCCGTTGTTTGCAACTTAATACTGGAAGGGGTTCGGATGATAACCTGAAGGTGGACTTTTTAGGCATAGATGCATGCTGGATAGCGGTCTATGTACTTTGTCGTAATGCCCTGATTAAATCTCATAGTACTCGTCATGATATATGTATGTGCAATTTTATGCCTTCTTTATTTGTCAATTGCCCAACTGTAATTTGTTCACCCAACATCTATTTATCTTATGGGAGAGACACCACTAGTGAACTGTGGACCCCGGTCCATTCTTTACATCTGAAATACAATCTACTACAATTGTTGTTTACTGTTCTTCGCAAACAAACATCATCTTCCACACTATACATCTAATCCTTTGTTTACGACAAGCCGGTGAGATTGACAACCTCACTGTTACGTTGGGGCAAAGTACTTTGATTGTGTTGTGCAGGTTCCACGTTGGCGCCGGAATCCCCGGTGTTGCGCCGCACTACACTCCGTCACCAACAACCTTCACGTGTTCCTTGACTCCTACTGGTTCGATAACCTTGGTTTCATACTGAGGGAAAACTCGCTGCTGTACGCATCACACCTTCCTCTTGGGGTTCCCAACGGACATGTGTTAACTACTACCACGCCAACAGCAATGCCTCATATAAACCATAGTGGGAATGTTCCCCAATTTGATGGAACTCACTTTCCTTTTTGGAAATCTTCTATGGAATCTCATATTCGCAACTGCAATGTAGAGTTATGGGAGATCATTGTTGATGGATACCGGAAGCCACATGATCCTGCTCGGTTGACCTCCACCGAATTCTACAACCGTCAACTCAATGCCTCCGCACGTGACAAGATTAGGAGTGGCATCAACCGCAATATCCTTGATCAAGTCAATGACATTGACTCCGCTAAAGAGTTGCGGGATCAGATCGTAGTACTCCAAGAGGGAACCGATCTAATCCAATCAGCTCTTTATGAGTCCGCAAAGCAAGAGGCCACTATGTTCATGATTAGAGAAGGAGAATATGTGGCCGATGCCTATGCAAGTCTTGGTGCTCTTAGAGTGAAGGTCAAGGGATTTGGATGTGAGAAATACAATGAAGGCTTTGAAATGAATGAAGCATTCATAAAGTCCAAGGTCATTGCCATGATTGCCGTCAAGCAAAAAGACACCAACCTTGCACTCAACTTGCAAATCATTACCAAGAGTGTTGATCTGAACGCCGATGATCTAGTCTCCTATGTGGCCGCCAATGAGAACATGGCCAAGACAGGAGAAAGGCTCATGGCAATGAACCATGTTGATGAAGCCTCACACAACCTTGCCCTCAAGGCTAGAGCTGACCATGAAAGAGAAGGAGTCTATGAAATTGAAGAAGATGAAGAGATGACTTCAACTAGTGACATCACTACAGACTTTGCCTTCTTTGCCAAGAAGTACAAGGAAAAGTTTCCAATGTTCCTCAATGAGAAGAAGAATAGAACCTGCTACAACTGTGATGAAGATGGCCACTTTGCAAATGAGTGCCCTTATGAGAAAAGGGTAGACAAGCCAAAGTTTGTCAAAGGGGTCAAGCCAAGATTGAAGCCAACCCCAATCAACGATCGATACAAGAAGAACAAGGGAAGAGCCTTTGTTGGGGCCGAGTACATGTCCGATGAAGAAGAGGAAGATGAGGAGAAGGAGGCCAGAGTGGCTGGTTTGGCTTTCTCCAAGCCCAGGTCACTCTTCACATATGACTACTCCAAGGATTATTCCATGGAGAATGATATTGGTTCTTCCTTCATGGCAAGAACAACTCAAGATGATGACTCCGATGACTCTCCCTCCTCTACAATCGTTGGCTCTTGTCTAATGGCAAGAGAAACAAAGGTAATGGAATCCCCACCTTCCTTATCTAGTGTTCTTGATGATGAAACTGAAAATCAAGAAGAGTTAGCTATGCTTAAGGAAATTTACAAAGTAAGATGCACTCTTCGTGGTGATGCTCTTGTCAAGTTTGATTTCTTGATGGACTCCCTTAAAGAAAAGGACGAGTCCATTGAGGAATTAGAATATCATTTGAATGATAAAGAACGGAGATTCAACCTTGAAAGGACGAGATGTCGCCTAGAGGGGGGTGAATAGGCGTTTAAAAACTCTTACGGATTTGGCTTGTAAGAATGCGGAATTAAACTATGTTTATTCTACAAGCACAAACGCTAAATATGCTAGGCTAACCTAAGCAATAACAACTAGAGCTAAGCAAGATAGGCACAAGATATATGAAGCACAAGTGATAGCAAGATATATGTACTTCAAGTACGATGGCTATCACAAGGAAAGAAAGCTCGGGTATAGAAATAACCGAGGCACGCGGAGACGAGGATGTATTCCCGTGTTCCCTTCCTTTGCAAGAAGGTACGTCACGTTTGGAGGAGTGGAGGTCCCACGAAGGATTCCCCAACGCCACGAAGGCTCACCCTATTCTCCGAGCCAAACCCACGAAGGATAATGGCCCTTTCCTTATGGTTAGCTTTTCCTCCACTCCGGAGATGGCAAGCTCCACAACCACTTCGCAAGCTCCACGAAGGAGAAGCCCGGGCCTCTTCACAATCTTCCTTGAAGAGATCACCGGAGCACCAACTGCCAAGCCAACTAGGAGGTCTCCCTCCAAGTGTAACAAGCTCACGGTCTCTCACTCGAACTAATTGATACGTCTCCAACGTATCTATAATTTCTTATGTTCCATGCTAGTTTTATGACAATACCTACATGTTTTATTCACACTTTATAATGTTTTTATGCATTTTCTGGGACTAACCTATTAACAAGATGCCACAGTGCCAGTTTCTGTTTATTATGTCTGTTTATTGCAGAAAAGGCCCAAAAACTAAAGTGCTCGGAAAAATCCAGAAAAATTACAGAAATTCTATTTTGCCAGAAGACCCACGGAGCCAGAAGGGCTAGGCCAGAGGAGGCCCACGGCCTCCTCCCCATCAGCCGGCGCGGCCAGGAGGGGGGCGACGCCGCCCTATGGGGTGGGCCCCTCGGGAACCCCCTCGCGCCGCCCTTTCGCCTATATAAAGCTCCTGACCTGAAAACCCTAAAGAAGATGGACGATTTCTCCAGAAGAGTTCCGTAGCTCCGCCGCCACCAAAAACCCTAATTCGGGGGATAGAAGTCTCTGTTTCGGCATCCTGCCGGGACGAGGAATTGCCCCCGGAGCCATCTCCATCGACTCCATCGCCATCTCCATCGCCGTTGTTGTCTCCCATGATGAGGAGGGAGTAGTTCTCCCCCGAGGCTGAGGGCTCTACCGGTAGCTATGTGGTTCATCTCTCTCTCCCATGGTGTGATCTTTATGTGATCATGAGCTTTGTAATCTAGTCGAATATGTAGATGTTACTCTTGTCTATTATGCACTCTAGAGGTTACTTTAATATGAACTCCGGACTCACTCTCCACGGTGTGATGGTGACAAGTGTGCGCATCGTGTGTGATTCCTTTATGACGTTGTGGAGCTTGTTTACTCCGGCTTGAGGTGTGCTTTTGCAGCCCTACACAATGAATGGTGTTTGTTATCCAACAAGAGAGTGTTTGAGAGTAGCATTTATTTATTCAATTATGTGATCATTGTTGAGAGTGTCCACTAGTGAAAGTATGATCCCTAGGCCTTGTTTCTAAGCATTAAAACACCGTTTCCAACAAGTTTTGCTACATGTTCGCTTGCTGCCATTTTTATTTCAGATTGAAATTACTACTTATAATCATCCATATTACTTGTATTTCACTATCTCTTCGCCGAACTAGTGCACCTATACATCTGACAAGTGTATTAGGTGTGTTGGGGACACAAGAGACTTCTTGTATCTTAATTGCAGGGTTGCTTGAGAGGGATATCTTTGACCTCTACCTCCCCGAGTTCGATAAATCTTGGGTGATTCACTTAAGGGAAACTTGTTGCCGTTCTACAAACCTCTCGCTCTTTGAGGCCCAACACCGTCTACAGGAATAGAAGCGTGCGTAGACATCAAGCTATTTTCTCGGCGCCGTTGCCGGGAGGTAAGGTAAAAGGTATTCACATCCTCCGACTACTAAGCTATTTCCTAGCACCGTTGCTCGGTGTGTGAGTGCTCGAAGCTATTTCCTTTAGATTCTGCAATTATATCTTTTTGTTTCTTGTTTTTATTTCACTAGTTAGGCTTAATGGAAAACAACAACAAAATTAAAGATCTTTATGAAATTTATATTGAATTAGGACATGATACTTTTTAAGAGAAAATTAAAAAACCTATGGAAGTTTGTCTGCATAATAGTGGTAGTGATGTTATTAGTATAAATTTTTTGGACACCATTATTTTTGATGCTATGGAAAAACCCAAGCTTGGGGAAGCTAGTTTATATAAAAGTAATCTTTTTTGCTCCTCAGCTTTGGAAGAAGTATTTTGCCTTGATAATGCTTTGTCTCCAATATGTGGTAATTCGGATGATGTGTGATATTCCAAATCCACCTGTTGAAAGTATTCCTTTTAAAATACCTATGAAAATTGTTGAAAGGGTTATGAATGATCAGTATGTAGGGGATGTATCAGTCCATCCAAGTGTTCACTTGTCTAACTTACAGAACTTTGTGAGTTATTTGAGATTGCAGGTTTATCAAGAGAAAATGTTATGAGGAAACTATTTCCATTGTCACTTAAGGACAAAGCAAAGGAATGGTATAGGCTGCTGGATGAACAACCATCGAATTGGAAACAGCTTGAATCTCTCTTTTACTCTAAATTTTATCCTCTTGATGAAGTGCATCTAGATAGGAATCGCATTTATAGTTTTTACCCTCATGATGGAGAAAGCATTGCTCAAGCTTGGGGAAGACTAAAAACATTAATACTCAAATGTCCTAACCATGAGCTTTCTGAGGAAATAATTGTTACTAATTTTTTTGTAAGGTTTTCAAGTCATTATAAGGATTATGTAGATGCATGTTCACAGGGTTCTTTCACAAGTAAGAAGGTTGAAGCTAGATGGGATCTTCTTGAAAGAATTCAAAGCAATACTGAAGATTGGGAGAACGACAAAGGTAAAGAATCAGGTATAAACTATGAATATGAATGCATTAAGTCTTTCATTGAAATTGCTGGTTTTCAAAAGCTTAGTGATAATTATGGTCTTGATTCTCAAATTATTGTTGATTGTTGTAGAACCTTTGCTTATCATATTAATGTTCCTAAAGAAAATTGGGACGTGTATCATGAACCTTTCAAAGACACTTGCATGGAAAATGAAATTGTTGTTAATGATTGCAATAAACATGCCCAAACTTCTGAAAATACTATTTCTTATAAGCATGTTAATTTTTGTGGAATGCATAGACCTTGTGGAATTAATCAAATCGAAGATGAATATTGTATCCATCATAGGAATGAAAAAACTAGAATGTGGTACAAGGCTCTAAAAGATCTTGGTGAAAAAGTTTGTGACCTCCATCCTTTTATTTGTGAACTTTGCTATGAAGTGGGTCATTTTAATTTTCAATGTTCTGGTCATGATGATAGTATTTCGAATTTAATGAGTACTTCAAGTCTATATTGTGACAACATGATCACTTCTAATCAAGCATGATGAACTTACTTTATTTTTGGGGTGTGAAGAGTTATCAAGAAAAATTTCTTTGTTAGATATGAGTGATCTTGATATGAATAGTGTGTTGCATGGATGTTATCTCTATTGTGTTAATAATTGCCATGCCAACATCTACATACGAAGTGTTATAAAGGATGGGACTTTACCAAAATATGACAGGACTAATATGTGTTTTGTTCTTATTAATGAAAGAGAGGTATCCTCCCAAGTTGCTTCTATCGTTTCTAATAATAAACCAGGTTATGTGGAGAAGCTTCCTTTCAAGCCTCTCCCTCCTAAAGAGGAAAAGAAGAAGAAGAAGAAGGGAACGAAGAAGAAGAAGAAGATGAGTAAAAGGAGAGAGGAAACGACATCTTCTCCCAAACTTGTTGCTCCTATTACAATTGATACTTATAATTCTGAATTCGATGATTCTGAACTTGATGATGAACCTATGCCTGTTATTTATATTAGTGATCATGATTGGGAAAAGCACACTTCTTTTGATATTGAAGATCTCCGGGACACTAATTCTGAAAATGATGATGTTAATAATTGCCATAGTATTAGTACTATCCATGTTTCTTCCCATGATGATATAGAAAGCTCTAAGCTTGGGGATGAGGTGTTTGAAAATCCTTTTGCTACTGATCATTATATGTTTGATACATCTCCTTCTAGTAACAATCATGGTATGTTTACAGATGAACACACTTTGGAAGATAACTATTTTATTTCTTATGCTGACACTATGCCTCCAATCTTTGACAATTATTATAAAGAATACTATGGCATAGGTTATAATTACAGTCATCCTCATGAAACTTGTCATAGTTATGGAGGGATTACCCAAAACCATCTCTCTAATATACAGCTTGTCTATCATATTCAAGTTCGTTATGGTGATTGTGATATTTTCAGTCCATCTACTATTGAGGATAAAATTCATTATGATTATTCTATGCCTCCAATTTATGATGATTATAATGATGGATGTGATAGTTTTACTCCCACTATTACTAATAAAATTGATTATGCTTGTGTGGAGAGTAATGATACTTTTATGCATGTGGATCATGATAAGAATGCTTTATGCGATAGCTATATTGTTGAGTTTATCAATGATACCACTGAAAATTATTATGAGAGAGGGACACATGGTTTTATATATCTCAATAATATTAAGTCACCTCTCTTTTTGTTGAAAATTTTGAAGTTGCACTTGCTTTGTCTTTCTATGATAGTAGCTTCATGTTTCAATAATTTGTTTTCTTACAAGATTCGTTTGCATAGAAAGTGGGTTAGACTTAAATGTGTTTGGTATTTTCTTTTTGACGCTCTCTTATATTCAACTCTCATCTTTATAAGAGCATCATGAAAATTATCATGCCTAGCTAAAAGGCTTTAAAGAAAAGCGCTCTTGAGAGACAACCCATTGTTTTATTTCTGTAATTTTTGTTTTATATTTGAGTCAAGGTGCTTGTTACTACTGTAGCAATACCTTTGTATCTTTATTTTATTCCATTGTTGTGCCAAGTAAAGTCTTTGATAGAAAGTTGATACTAGATTTGGATTTCTGCGCAGAAACAGATTTTTAGCTGTCACGGTTTTGAGTTTTTATCTCTGTAGAAAAATCTAAAAATCCTGAAAAAATTCATGAGTAATCCTAAGAAATGTACGCAACTTTCATTCAACTAGAGCTTTTCCATCTGAGCATGTTAAGTGCCTCGAAAAAATTCGTCTTTACGGACTGTTCTGTTTTGACAGATTCTACCTTTTATTTCGCATTGCCTCTTTTATTGTGTTTGAGTGGGTTTGTTTGCTCCATTAAATTTCAGTAACCTTGGGTAATGTCCAGAAGTGTTGGGAATGATTGTGTCCTTGCTGAACATGTGAATTTTTGATTATGCACTAACCCTCTAATGAGATTGCTTTGAGTTTGGTGTGAAGGAAGTTTTCAAGGATCAAGAGATGAGGATGATATAATATGATCAAGAAGAGTGAAAAGTCTAAGCTTGGGGATGCCCCCATGGTTCATCCCTGCATATTAAGAGAAGACTCAAGCGTCTAAGCTTGGGGATGCCCAAGGCATCCCCTTTCTTCATCAATAACTTATCAGAACACCTCTAGTGAAACTATATTTTAATTCCGTCACATCTTATGTGCTTTATTTGGAGCGTCTGTGTGCTTTTATTTTTGTTTTGTTATTTTCATTCTCTGAATAAATCGGATCCTAGCATGCTTGTGTGGGAGAGAGACACGCTCCGCTTTTTCATTTGAACACTTGTGTTCTTCGTTTTACTTTAATATTCATGGCGAAAGCTAAAAGCCTCAGCATTGATTGTTATTTGGTTGGAAACAGAAAATGCTTCATGTGGTAGTTGGTATATTGTCTTGAATAATTTGATGCTTGGCAATTTTTTTGAGCTCTCAAGTAGATTATGTTTAAGCTTTTGCACCATGTAGTTTAAGCCTATTAGTGGAGAACTACCGTAGAGCTTGTTGAAATTTGGTTTGCGTGATTGGTCTCTCTAAGGTCTAGATATTTTCTGGTAAAAGTGTTTGAGCAACAAGGAAGACAGTGTACAGTCTTATAATGCTTGCAATATGTTCTTATGTAAGTTTTTTTGTACCGGTTTACACTTGTGTTTGCTTCAAACAACCTTGCTAGCTAAAGCCTTGTACTGAGAGGGAATGCTTCTCGTGCATCCAAAACCTTGAGCCAAAACCTATGCCATTTATGTCCACCATAACTACCTACTATGTGGTATTTTTCTGCCATTCCAAGTAAATACTTCATGTGCTACCTTTAAACAATTCAAAATTTTATTACTCCTTATTTGTGTCAATGTTTTATAGCTCATGAGGAAGTATGTGGTGTTTTATCTTTCAATCTTGTTGGGCGGACTTTCACCAATGGACTAGTGGCATATACATCCACTTATCCAATAATTTTGCAAAAAGAGCTAGCAACGGGGTGCCCAGCCCCAATTAATTAACTTTCATTAATAATTCTCTTCACATGTTTTGCCTAGATTTATCAGTAAGCAACTTAATTTTGCAATAGACACTCCTCCATGGTATGTGAAATGTTGGAAGGCACCCGAGGATTCGGTTAGCCATGGCTTGTGAAAGCAAAAGGTTGGGAGGAGTGTCATCTATAAATAAAACTAAAATACATGTGTAAACAAAAGAGAAGAGGGATGATCTACCTTGCTGGTAGAGATAACGTCCTTCATGGGAGCCGCTCTTTGAAAGTCTGTTTGACAAGGGGGTTAGAGTGCGCACCACCATTCGTTGACAACAACAAACACCTCTCAAAACTTTATTTTTATGCTCTCTATATGATTTCAAAACTTGAAAATCTCTAGCACATGATTTAATCCTTGCTTCCTCTCGCGAAGGGCCTTTCTTTTACTTTATGTTGAGTCAGTTTACCTACTTCTTTCTATCTTAGAAGCAAACACTTGTGTCAACTGTGTGCATTGATTCTTACATGCTTGCTTATTGCACTCATCATATTATTTTGTGTTGACAATTATCCATGAGATTGTTGACGTCAGAAACCCCCTGGCGGGCAGAGATGGTCAACACGGTAGAGCCGGGAACAACTAGGGCTGCGGCTGGCCCCAGTCCCTCAGAGCGACGGCCCGCAAAGCCTCCTGGTCGCACGCGCCGATGCCAATCGCAAGGGCGTGCCACCCGACCTATACCTGGTCGGGAAGGTGTGGATGATGCCTCGCTTAGTTTCCTGCATGGCATACACGTAAACATTAAATACGAGCCTCGATCGGCTCTCGGGTTATCTCGTGAATCGGCTCAAAGAGCCGATCCACCCATGATCCGGACACGGTGTCCGAATATATGGTGGTCCCGCTTGATCAAGATAAAGCTAATGAGATCTACGACGATTCAGGGTTTTCACCGCATAATCGGATCATCCTACTCACGATTGGGCCTCGCGCTCGCGCACGGTGACCGTAAGCTCGATCCTAGACAGGGCCTAAAAACCAACACGAGGTTGATCCCCGGAACATCCTTTCTAGGGCTAGCAAACGCCACCCTACACGCCGCTGGATCCTCCAACCCTTTGTAAGGCCTAACTATTGCGGATGTTAAACTAATCCTTGATGAAACAAGGAGCAACCGTAACGGATCAGATCTACTAAATTATGATCAAGCGGGGTGCCGCCCCTACACCTAGGATAGGTGTAAGGGCGGCTAGACGTGCAAGGGTCGCATAACGAAAGCATGTAATTCGAAGAACAATGCTAACCCTAACACATCTAAGATAACTACGTTGCTCGCCATCAAAAAGGCTTCGATACGAGCAACGCATGAACAACGTGGGCAGGCTTGTGCTGCCTAGATCGCAAGATGCGATCTAGGCAGCATGGTGCTTACCGGAGAAACCCTCGAGACGAAGGAGTTGGCGATGCGCCGAGATTTGTTTGTGGTTGAACGTTGGTTGTTGTTTATTCCATAAACCCTAGATACATATTTATAGTCCAGGGGACTTTCTAATGTGGGCGTGCACCAAACCGTGCACGAGTAAGATTCTAACTTCTAAACTAAGATGTGATCTAATATGTTACAGATACATGGGCAAACAAGCCCAACTTGGTATAAAAGGCCGATTCACGTATTTCTTCTATATATATATCCTTCACGTCCATCTTGATCGCGGCCCACCTCTGACTCGGTCAAATTCTGGTGATAACACATGCCCCCCTGGTTTTGGAAATAACATTTCCAAAATCATTATGCCTTTCTTTCGTCGGGACATGTCGTAGCGCCTTGCCCCCTGTGACTTTATCACCGCCCTACAGCATTCATCTTAACTGAAGGAATGTCTTCACTTAACTTTGCCGATAGCTAGAGTCAAGCACTCCCTGAAAGAGCCGATGGTACCACATCAGCCTCCAAAATATAACGGGAGCAGGGTCAACCTAGCCGCCCTCCCAAACGGTAACCTGCGCCCCTCATCTGAGAAACCTAGATCCCCAAATCGCCGCCCCGGCAGTTCCACGAATCTCAGCCGCACCGTCCTAATTCCTCAGCGCACCCAATGGCGGAGTCATCCAACGCTGACGCCATGGTCTCCGGTCTGAAGGTAACCCTCGACAGCCCCCTAGCCACATGCATCGATTGTCAACAGCAAACACCTGAATTAATGTTTCCTCCCACTATCAATTTTAGGTTTCAGACATCCTGCTGCCACACCCTTCTCTCGCAAATTCCATGTGCCTTAGTCCTCGTTCTTCCGAGAGCCCTGCCCTTTTAATTTCATGCGAAGCTAAAAGGATCCCCTTTGTGAATCAGAACTTAGATCTGACCTCCTGGGCCGACTGCCTGCGAGCCTGGCCTAACCCCCCTGAGGGTTGGGTGACATGGTACAACGAGTATCCAAAGCTCATTATGCCACCCGGGAAACCATAGGGATAGCCGATGCTCTGTCCTTATCGTTGTCTCCTCTTGAGAAGAATGAAAACATTCCGAAAACCATCGGCTATTTCTGGTCCGACGCACTCGAACCGTTTCATGTTTGGCCACGGCCCTATGACACCCACTCTGCTGGATGTTACCATGATCACGAGCCTAGACATTGCATCCCCAAGCCCTTCCGCATTCAAACCGCCGAAAGTCCCTTTCACCCTTTCTTCTAAAAAGAGTGTACCAGCTGGGGTGCCTACCTCAACCGTTATATGAAGACCAAAGGCCCTGTGACAGAGCGAGAACACACAGCCTTCCTGAACTTTTGGCTGGAACACTTCATATTCTGTGGCCCATCACTTGCCCCTACCAAAAATTACCTTTCCCTAGCCTATGAACTGGCCAAAGGTACCCATCTTGGCCTAGGCAAGCTGTTTCTTGGAGAGGTCTATCGATCTCTTCAACTGATGTCCGTCAAACTCGTTCTCTCAAAAGACAGTTAAAACCGGCGGTCCTCGGTGGTTTATTCGAGTTATGGGCGCAGCTATACTTTCGGAACCAGATCCCGGAATTCCCACCTTTGACCTCCTGCACCTTCCCAGATGCTAACGGCAAGGATATCCGATGTACCAGCTATGGCCAAGCTTTGTATGGTCTCCCAGGCAGCAGGCTGATCCCCAAGGAAGCAGCTGGGTGGTTCAAGATCTTCTTCCAAGGTCTGGACAACCCCCTGTTCTTACCTTATACCGAACCGGAGAATTTTGAAAATCCAGTCTCCTTTCGATTGGATAACTTTGCCGATGACGATAGCACCCAGCATCTGTACTCTATCATGATTCGCCCTTGCTTCCTCCCTGTTGGCATGAGTACCTCGAACCGGATCATCAAGCCTGGTTATGAGTGTTATCAACCGGTAGCGGTAGCCCGACAGCTTGGTCTCGGGCAGGTGCCGCCACACTTCTTCTTACACCACCTGACATCAAGCAGAGCTGAATTGCCTGACATACTTACTGGCCAAAGGTGTTACACCTTCTTTGATGCTTTGGCCATCCCAGTTCCCCACAACCTCTGTTTCTCCTTCACCACCGACGGTTTCGAGACTTGGTGGTCCATGTGGAAGACCCATGTCTTCAGAAGGGCTTTAGGACCGCTGTTGAGACAACTCGATGCCGAGTATGACATCCCCGCAGACCGGTATTATCACTCACATATTTCTTGTAATCGCTTATGGTAATCGCCGGTGACCCGACTCTATCTTCCTAGCAGCAACAAGAGGGCCCGGTTCCCAAGCAAGCCGACGGCTCCCCTTCGTATTTCTTCCTCCGGCCCCGGTGGTTCTCTTCTCGCCGAGCTCGCCACCCCCGAAGAAAGTCATAATGCAGAGCCAGCCGATTCCTCCGAAATCGGCTCCCAAGAGTAAAGCCACTTTGGGGCCAGTTACCCCCCGAGCCTCGACTCAGGCGAGGACGGTAGTGAGGAAGGTGGCTGTCAGGAAGACCCTGAAGCGCAAAGCTCCCGCTCAGGAAAGCTTGCACGTAAGTTGATCCGTGTCTTAATCGAACACATTTGCCTTCCCAATCTTTGTAACACGGTTGTACCTCTTCTTCCAGGCTTCTACTGAAGAGAACTCCCGTGAGGGAGCACAGTCCAGTCCAAGGGAGTCTTCCCCAGATGACACAGAAAGGTCCACCACTCAGAGCCAGACGGACTCGCAGACGGATTCGCCAACGTCGGCTTCTCCGAAAAGGTCGACTCCCGAGCCGGCTGCCCTTCAAGTTCCGATCCAAACGAGGTCGCGCATGAAACGTCGATGCTTCAAAAGGGCCCGCTCAAACCCGCGAGTCACCTCGCCGAGCCAGGAAGTTTCAAATGTAATATACTCAGCAGTTCGTGTTCCACATCGTCTTGCCAATAACTGGATTGCCCTACCATTTCCCTTGCAGACTGATGGGATTTTGATGACCCACA
>NC_061512.1:140045646-140069452 GCF_022539505.1 Lolium rigidum
TTTTGACAGATTCGCCTTTATTTCGCGATTGCCTCTTTCGCTATGTTGGATGGATTTCTTTGTTCCATTAACTTCCAGTAGCTTTGAGCAATGTCCAGAAGTGTTAAGAATGATTGTGTCACCTCTGAACATGTGAATTTTTGATTATGCACTAACCCTCTAATGAGTTTGTTTCGAGTTTGGTGTGGAGGAAGTTTTCAAGGGTCAAGAGAGGAGGATGATATACTATGATCAAGAAGAGTGAAGAGTCTAAGCTTGGGGATGCCCCGTGGTTCATCCCTGCATATTTCAAGAAGACTCAAGCATCTAAGCTTGGGGATGCCCAAGGCATCCCCTTCTTCATCGACAAATTATCGTGTTCTTCTCTTGAAACTATATTTTTATTCGGTCACATCTTATGTACTTTACTTGGAGCGTCTGTTGTGTTTTTGTTTTTGTTTTTGTTTGAATAAATGCTTGTGTGGGAGAGAGACACGCTCCGCTGGTTCATATGAACACATGTGTTCTTAGCTTTTAATGTTCATGGCGAAGGTTGAAACTCCTTCGTTAATTGTTATATGGTTGGAAACGGAAAATGCTACATGTAGTAATTGGTAAAATGTCTTGAATAATTTGATACTTGGCAATTGTTGTGCTCATGTTTAAGCTCTTGCATCATATACTTTGCACCCATTAATGAAGAAATACATAGAGCTTGCTAAAATTTGGTTTGCATAATTGGTCTCTCTAAGGTCTAGATAATTTCTAGTAAAGAGTTTGGAACAACAAGGAAGACGGTGTAGAGTCTTATAATGTTTACAATATGTCTTTTATGTGAGTTTTGCTTGCACCGGTTCATCACTTGTGTTTGTTTCAAATAACCTTTGCTAGCCTAAGCCTTGTATCGAGAGGAATACTTCTCATGCATCCAAATCCTTGAGCTCAACCACTATGCCATTTGTGTCCACCATACCTACCTACTACATGGTCAAACCCTAGTTTTCATAATCGTCGAGTACTTTTCGGCTGAAACCTTCGAGATCTACTTGCCCTCTACTTCCAACTAAACCCTAGCCTACAATCCATAGGCATTGACAAGCTGATACCTTGTCAATCCCCTTCTTCATCGACAAATTATCAGGTTTCTTCTCTTGAAACTAGATTTTTATTCGGCCACATCTTATGTACTTTACTTGGAGCGTCTGTGTGCTTTTGTTTTTGTTTTTGTTTGAATAAATGCTTGTGTGGGAGAGAGACACGCTCCGCTGGTTCATATGAACACATGTGTTCTTAGCTTTTAATGTTCATGGCGAAGGTTGAAACTCGCTTCGTTAGTTGTTATATGGTTGGAAACGGAAAATGCTACATGTAGTAAATGGTTTAATGTCTTGAATAATGTGATACTTGGCAATTGTTGTGCTCATGTTTAAGCTCTTCCATCATATACTTTGCACCCATTAATGAAGAAATACATAGAGCTTGCTAAAATTTGGTTTGCATATTTGGTCTCTCTAAAGTCTAGATAACTTCTAGTATTGAGTTTGAACAACAAGGAAGACGGTGTAGAGTCTTATAATGTTTACAATATGTCTTTTATGTGAGTTTTGCTGCACCGGTTCATCCTTGTGTTTGTTTCAAATAACCTTGCTAGCCTAAGCCTTGTATCGAGAGGGAATACTTCTCATGCATCCAAAATCCTTGAGCCAACCACTATGCCATTTGTGTCCACCATACCTACCTACTACATGGTATTTCTCCGCCATTCCAAAGTAAATTGCTTGAGTGATACCTTTAAATAATTCAAAATTTATCACCTCTGATTTGTGTCAATGTTTTATAGCTCATGAGGAAGTATGTGGTGTTTTATCTTTTCGATCTTGTCATTTACTTCGACGGACTTTCACAATGGACTAGTGGCTTCATCCGCTTATCCAATAATTTTGCAAAAAGAGCTGGCGCGGGGTTCCCAGCCCCCAATTAATCAACCTTCATTAATAATTCTCTTCACATGTTTTGCTCCGATTCATCAAGTAAGCAACTTAATTTTGCAAATAGACACTCCTTCATGGTATGTGAATGTTGGAAGGCACCCGAGGATTCGGTTAGCCATGGCTTGTGTAAGCAAAAGGTTGGGAGGAGTGTCATCCATAAATAATGAAACTAAAGTACATGTGTAAACAAAAGAGAAGATGGATGATCTACCTTGCTGGTAGAGATAACGTCCTTCATGGGAGCCGCTCTTGAAAGTCTGGTTGATGAGGTAGTTAGAGTGCCCACTGCCATTCGTTGACAACAACAAACACCTCTCAAAACTTTATTTGCATGCTCTCTATATGATTTCCAAACTTAAAAAGCTCTAGCACATGATTTAATCAATGCTTCCCTCTGCGAAGGGCCATTCTTTTACTTTTATGTTGAGTCAGTTCACCTATTTCTCTCCACCTCAAGAAGCAAACACTTGTGTGAATTGTGCATTGATTCCTACATACTTGCATATTGCACTTGTTATATTGCTTTGCATTGACAAACTATCATTGAGATATACATGTTACAAGTTGAAAGCAACCGCTGAAACTTAATCTTCCATTGTGTTGCTTCAATGCCTTTACTATGAATTTATTGCTTTATGAGTTAACTCTTATGCAAGACTTATTGATGCTTGTCTTGAAGTACTATTCATGAAAAGTCTTTGCTTTATGATTCATTTGTTTACTCATGTCATTCACCATTGTTTTGATCGCTGCATTTATTACATATGCTTACAATAGTATGATCAAGGTTATGATGGCATGTCACTCCAGAAATTATCTTTGTTATCGTTTACCTGCTCGGGACGAGCGGGAACTAAGCTTGGGGATGCTGATACGTCTCCGACGTATCGATAATTTCTTATGTTCCATGCCACATTATTGATGATATCTACATGTTTTATGCATACTTTATGTCATTATTATGCGTTTTCCTGAACTAACCTATTGACGAGATGCCGAAGGGCCAGTTCCTGTTTTCTGCTGTTTTTGGTTCCGTAAATCCTAGTAAGGAAATATTCTCGGAATCGGACGAAATCAAGGCCCAACGATCCTATTTTTCCACGAAGCTTCCAGAACACCCGAGAGTCGCCAGAGGGGGGCCACTGGGCCCCCAGATGACAGGGCGGCGCGGCCTAGGGGGGGCCTAGTGTGTCACCGCCTCGTCGCCTCTCCGACTCCGCCTCTTCGCCTATAAAAAGGTCCCTGACCTAAAACACGATACGGAAAAAGCCACGGTACGAGAAACCTTCCAGAGCCGCCGCCATCGCGAAGCCAAGATCTGGGGGACAGGAGTCTCTGTTCCGGCACGCCGCCGGGACGGGGAAGTGCCCCCGGAAGGCTCCCCCATCGACACCACCGCCATCTCCATCAACGCCGTCTGTCTCCCATGAGGAGGGAGTAGTTCTCCATCGAGGCTCGGGGCTGTACCGGTAGCTATGTGGTTAATCTCTCTCCTATGTACTTCAATACAATAATCTCATGAGCTGCCTTACATGATTGAGATTCATATGATGATGATTGTAATCTAGATGTCATTATGCTAGTCAAGTGGATTTTACTTATGTGATCTCCGGAGACTCCTTGTCCCACGTGTGTAAAGGTGACAAGTGTGTGCACCGTGTGGGTCTCTTAGGCTATATTTCACAGTAATACTTATTCACCGTTATGAATGGCATAGTGAAGTGCTTATTTATATCTCTTTATGATTGCAATGTGTTTTGTATCACAATATATCTCGTGTGCTACTCTAGTGATGTTATTAAAGTAGTTTATTCCTCATGCACGGTGTAATGGTGACAAGTGTGTGCATCGTGTAGTACTTGGCGTAGGCTATGATTGTGATCTCTTGTAGATTATGAAGTTAACTATTGCTATGATGGTATTGATGTGATCTATTCCTCCTTTCGTAGTGTGAAGGTGACAAGTGTGCATGCTATGTTAGTACTTGGTTTGGTTATGTTGATCTGTCATGCACTCTAAGGTTATTTAAATATGAACATTGAATATTGTGGAGCTTGTTAACTCCGGCATTGAGGGTTCGTGTAATCCTACACGCTTAGTGGTGTTCATCATCCAACAAGAGAGTGTAGAGTCTAGCATTTATCTATTTATTTTGTTATGTGATCAATGTTGAGAGTGTCCACTAGTGAAAGTATAATCCCTAGGCCTTGTTCCTAAATACTGCTATCGCTGCTTGTTTACTGTTTTACTGCATTTATACTTCCTGCAATTTTACTACCATCAACTGCACGCCAGCAAGCACTTTTCTGGCGCCGTTACTACTGCTCATATTCATTCATACCACCTGTATTTCACTATCTCTTCGCCGAACTAGTGCACCTATTAGGTGTGTTGGGGACACAAGAGACTTCTTGCTTTGTGGTTGCGGGGTTGCATGAGAGGGATATCTTTGACCTCTTCCTCCCCGAGATCGATAAACCTTGGGTGATCCACCTAAGGGAAACTTGCTGCTGTTCTACAAACCTCTGCTCTTGGAGGCCCAACACTGTCTACAAGAATAGAAGCTCCCGTAGACATCAATGAGCAAACTCAACAATATAACTATCACATGAAGCATGTTTTTCATGATCCATAAACACATAATTTTTATCAAGCTCAAAAATAGTGGGATTAAAACTTTCAAACCCACTTTTATCAATGATGTAACAATATGATTGATCATTCTCAAGAGATATGGGACTCCTAGATAAAGTCAAGATCTCTCCAATCCCATTTTCATTAGTAGTACAATTAATATTATCAAGTAACATAGGACCATCATCTAGAGATTTATCATAAACATTTGCCAAGCAAAACTCTTTAGTACCATGCATTCCGACATCGAGCACAAACAAAGCATTATCATAAGATTTATCAAAATAGCATGGATTATCATAGATAACAGTAGCATAATTATTCTCACAAGTTTTACTCATAGGGAATATTTCAAGAGAATCCACAGGAACATAACATTCATCCTCCTTTGGTAAGCATGGAGGACAATCAAATAGTGTAAGAGATAAAGAGTTACTCTCATTAGAAGGTTGGCATCGGTAGCTAATCCATTCTTCCTCCTTTTGTTCATCACTCTCCTCTTCTTTTTCATCCAATGAGCTTTCAGGTTCATCAACTTCCTCCTCTTTTTCATCCAATGAGCTTTCAGGTTCATCAATTTCTTCTTTCACAGGTTCCTGCAATATGTGAGTGCATTCTTGTGCATTAATGAGTCTTTCTTTATAATCAATGATATAAGGATTATCACTGTAACTTTCTATGCAAAAATTAAGGATAGAAGAGACATAATCTTTAAGGTCCTTACAAGCAACACAAGTTTCATAATTTTTAGACATGAAGGATTCTATCTCAGAGGCTCACATAAATAAAACAAATTGTTCTACCTCTTCGAACCCAAAAGGAATATAGTTATTCCAATTGTAGTTCTTAATTAAAACTTATTCACTAAAGCCACATTGGAATTTAAGATGTTTAGTGTCCTGTTGAGAGCAACAGTTTATATCATGGCGTTTAAGCAACATTTTAGCAATTGTATTCAATTTTTCTATCACAGCACTCATGACTTTACCCGTTCTTGATTCTCTATAATTATTATATAATTCTATAAGCTCCAAATAGGTTGTGGGTTCTCCCATAACAACAGTTTTTAATTTTTAGGTTTTTCAATTTTCTATGGATTTTTGGGTATATGAGAAAAGTAAAACAAAACAAAAACAAACTAGACAAAAGTAAACTAAGTAAACTAATACTAGACAGAAATAAACCAAGCACAAATAAACTAGACAAAAGTAAACTAAGCAAAACAAAATAAAATAAAACAGAGAGAGAGGTAGAGTGTACTCCCCAGGTGAACTTATGAGTAGAGCTATGCCTCCCCGGCAACGGCGCTAGAAAATAGTCTTGATAACCCACAAGTATAGGGGATCACAATAGTCTTCGAGGGAAGTAAAACCTAAATTTATTGATTCGACACAAGGGGAGGTAAAAGAATACTTATAAGCCTTAACAACTGAGTTGTCAATTCAGCTCGCACTGGAAAAGCACTAGTAACAGGGGTGATGTGAAAGCAGCAGTGATATGAGAGCAATAGTAACGAGAATACACAGACAGCAGTGAATGAGAATACGTAGGCAATGGCACCGTAAAATAGTTGATACTACTTCCAATGACATATAGAACGAGTATATGATGATGAGAGATGGACCGGGGTTCCCAGCTATCTACACTAGTGGTAACTCTCCAATAACAAGTGTTGGGTGAACAAATTACAGCTTGGGCAATTGATAGGATTGAAATAGCATTAAGACAGAACAACAAGATTATTAATCATGTAGGCATGTTTTCTATATATAGTCATACGTGCTCGCAATGAGAAACTTGCATAACATCTTTTGTCCTACCAGCCGGTGGCAGCCGGGCCTCAAGGGAATCTACTGGTAATTAAGGTACTCCTTTTAATAGAGCACCGGAGCAAAGCATTAACACTTGGTGAAAACATGTGATCCTCATACCTAAGCCTCCCCCCCAGTTATCCCGATTCGTTGTCACTCTGGGGCCTCGGGTTCTGGACATAGACATGTGCAAACAACTTGTAGATACAATCTAAGCAATAATTATAGAGCTTAAATCTAAGATCATGCCACTCGTGCACTAGTGACAAGCATTAAACACAACAAAATTGCAGCAACAATAACTTCACAAACTTTATAGATAGACTAATCATAATGTAACAATCCATCAGATCCCAACAAACACAACACCGATTACATCAGATGAATCTCAATCATGTAAGGCAGCTCATGAGATCATTGTATTGAAGTACATGGGAGAGAGAGTACCAACTAGCTACTGCTAGAACCCGTAGTCCATGGGGGAACTACTCACGGAGCATGATGGAGGCGGTGGCGTTGATGGAGATGGCTTCCGGGGGCACTTCCCCGTCCCGGCGGCGTGCCGGAACAGAGATTTTGTCCCCCGAATTGGAGTTTCGTGATGGCGGCGGCGCCCCTGGAGTCTTTCTGGAGTTTGTCAATTGGTCTAGGGTTTTTACATCGCGAGGGACTTAGGCGAAGAGGCGGCACAAGGGGGTGCCTGGGGGGCCCACACCATAGGCTGGCGCCCCCCCTCTAGGCCGCGCCGCCATGTGGTCTGGGGACCCTGGGTCTCCTCTCCGGCTCCCCTTCGGTGTCCTGGTCCATCTCGGTGAAATAAGATGTTTGGCTTTTGTTTCGTCAAATTCCAAGAATATTGCCCGAACAACTTTTCTGGAACCAAAAACAGCAGAACTGGCACCTCGGCATCTTGTTAACAGGTTAGTTCCGGAAAATGCATGAAATCATTATAAAGTGTGAGCAAAACATGTAGGTATTGTCATAAAACTAGCATGGAACATCAGAAATTATAGATACGTTGGAGACGTATCACCGGCCTCCCCCTGTATAAAGAGGGAAGGGGACAGGGGGCGTAGCCCTCCTTGAACCTCCAACCCTAGCCTTCCCTCTCCTCCTCCACCACAGTTCTGCACCGGCTTGGCGAAGCCCTGCAGGATCTTCTCCTCCACCACCACCACCACGCCATCGTGCTGCTGGGATTCTGAGGTGATCTATCACACCTCCGCTGCCCTCTGGAACGGGGAGAGGAAGAACTTCATCAACACCGTACGTGCGATCGAGTACGGAAGTGCTACCGGATTGCAGCACCAGAACGATCGTCTACATCAACCATGAGATCTAATCTCGTTAAGGCTTTGGATCTTCGAGGGTTAGTCTCATCTCTCTCGTTGCTCCTATCATCATAGATTAGATATTGGTTTCCTAGATTGGATCTTTGTTTCGTTCTTATTCACGGTAGAATTTTTTGTTTTCCATGCAACAAACCCATCAAATTTTATTATTTACTTTACACACTTTACTTAATGCAATAATCTGTTGCTTGCAACTTAATACCCAAATTTGTTCGGATGATATCCTGAGGGTGAATTAGTAGTCATGGATGCAGTTGGATTACGGTCTATGAATCTTTTTGTAATGCCCAAATGAATCTCATAGTAATCATCTTGTCATGTGTATATGGTCTTTATTCTGTCAATTGCCTAGCTGTAATTTGTTTATCCAACATGTTATTAACTAAAACAAGTAATGCTGTTGCATTCCCTGCGTCCTGAGCGATTGGACGGTGCGCGCGTCGCCGGGTGGGCCAGCGTCGGTGCGTGGGCTACCGTTTGGACCTGGCCTTCCGTTGCATGCTCGACGCGTGTTGACTTGGAGGCTCCTCTATTCTTCCCGTCGATGCGTGCTTCCTGGTGGTTTTCTGGGGGTTTGACCGACCGCATTCTCAATTTCTGGTGGTGTTCCTTCCCTAGCTGCCGGCGGCTTTGCTCTCGATTCTGGCAGCTCCTCTCTCTCTGCTGGCGGATCTTGCCTACTTCCGTACTCAGCTGTTCTTGCTTTTGCGATTTTGATCTGGAGGGGCGTGTTCGTTCGGCCGGCTTGGTTACCCGAGGTTCTTCCTGATCTTTTCCTCTTCTTTTCCCCTATTGCTCTGCACTTGTTAGTCATGACCTAGGTTCTCCTCCACTCATTCCATCTAGGAGGCGGTCGTCTTCTCCAACCTGCCCACACCTCTTCTCGATAAGCCGCAACCCAAACTTCTCGATCCATCGCTGCCCTGCAGATCCTGGCCATTCCAGGGAGAGAGGGGTCATCGGAAGGAGGGAGAGAAGGTAGGACAGAGATATGGGAGGAGGAGCACGACGGCGGATCCGCCTGTCATGCAGTCGGAGCTGACGGGCAGAGTAAACACGTCCAGTGCGTGGAGCAGCAGCAGCGCCACCAACGACGGCAGCAGGTTCGCCGTGATCGACTAGGAAGGCTTCTCTCACTCCCCTGTACGTCCTTCTAGATGCAGTTTCATGTCCTCCCACTTATCTGCTCACCATCCCCACAACAATGGCACGGTGAGTTTAGGACACTGATTGTGGGATTTGAAGTTTCTCTTAATATCACTTCAAGCAACTGATGCGTGATGATTCAACAAGATTCTGACAAATAACCTATGATAGGGAGCCATGGAACTTTCGGCGATTTAACACATGCTATGGGTTTCTGAATCTCTTCGTACTTTCTACTTCTTTTTAGATGTTACTGACGCCCATGAGCTCATTAGCCTACAATAGACATCCTTGTGCAGGTCCACGACCTGAAAGGCCTATATGGGGATCCCCAGTAGCAGTGTCAGTTGTTTTGCTCATTATGTGGTGGATGCCTTTCAGTCTTGCACGGATATTTCATAGTTGCTCTCTCTCACCGTTTTATTGAATCCATCGGTTAGCTCTAGCATGCAATTTGATTATCTTACCATTATAAAAAAAAACTTAGTAGTTTAAAACAAGCTATTATGTCATTAGACTTTTAGCTTTTTTTCTTGT
The DNA here is from genome assembly GCF_022539505.1 of Lolium rigidum. Classification (NCBI taxonomy): domain Eukaryota; kingdom Viridiplantae; phylum Streptophyta; class Magnoliopsida; order Poales; family Poaceae; genus Lolium; species Lolium rigidum. The sequence goes on from NC_061512.1 coordinate 140,055,097, forward strand.
ATCTTCTAAATATATGCCCATGTGGTTCTATGAGCAAGTCTACTTGTTCTTATTAGACTGCTAATGTATTCTTTTTCTGTAGTTTTTCCGTACAGTAAGAGATGATGCTAGGTATGAAGCCGCTCATTTCTTGCACATGTGCATTATATTTTTCCTACAATAGAAACTTTCTAATTGTAGAGCTTTCCTGAACTGCAAACTACTCATGTACGCTCCAAGCGAATGCTTAGGAAATTCCAAAAGCATCGTGCTGGCAAATACTAAGGTTAGTTAGGGTAAGAATATAACCTAGAATTGGTCGAAGAGAAACTGTTTGGTCATATTACGATGTTACAAATGTATACCAGAGTATAACTCCTTGCAGTCAGGTAAAAGAGAGAGAATGTTTTCTATCTTTACCACTGCTGCTGTCAGTTTGTATTTGTTGGCTCTTTGTAGTGGCAATTCCAAAAAATGAATTGGCCTAAAGCTAAAGGTCATTGTCTATGCTCGCCTTTTGACTCATTTGAGAAAACAATTTACAAATATAGGTACATAAATAATGGAATTAAGGTACTCCCTCCTATCCATGCCACTTATTATGAACCGGAGGGAGTAATAAAGACATAACTGGCATGAAGAGAAAATGATTATATTTCCGCTACTTATCTAATGCTCACAGGAAGATAAGTAGACAATGCCAGCCAACGGACCACAGTCAGACTTAGTTCTTCCACCTTGCAGGTTTCTGATTCAACAATCTTTTCTTTGCATTATTATCGGAAGTTTTATCAAAAGAGTGGGTACTACATTATTTTCTTGCACCTGTGGTTAACAATGAGGATAGATTTGCATGTAGTTTTGTGAAAACAACAAGCACTTCTTTCCTTTCTGAGTATATAGTTATCATAGCATTCATTTAATTCAGATATGCGCATGCACCTATTCTGTGTTCTTGAACTGAATTTATATTTAATGGGTAAAAGTCAAAGTTCTTAATTGAAGCACTTTTCACCTTAGCCTTTATGGTTGTATTCGCTGAAAGCACTTACGTTCTTCATTAGTGTACCTCTCAGTTACTTTCAAACAAGGTTATCATTTCGCGCATTGAATGTATCAGTATAGATTAGTGCTTTCCTGGTCCATATTTATGCTATGCATATAGTACATTGCAATTAATATTAGATGTTTATACCACCTCATGATTTGACCCTCGAATTTTGCCTATCATCATTGTCAGTATTTTGTTTCTTCATTTTTTCCTTCAAAATTGGGGAGATTCGTACTTGAAAAACATTTGCCAATATAAATAAGGCTATATGACATGGTTTTAAAGAACAAAAACTTGCGTTTAAGTAATAATAAGGTCATTTTCATTGGGTCCATTTTCATGAAATCATATAAAAGAGTCAATTTTATGAACCCATTCAATGATATTTTTGTTGCACGTGCATAATATGCCTAATAGTTAAAATGGTTTGGGAATGTGTCTTCCATCAGTTTTTTAATGCTAGGATTCTCTAGACAGTGAGAAACCAACTAGAGGAGGCAAAGCATATTTTTGTGTCATTTGTTTCAGTTTTGCTGAAATAGGCATGGGATGCTTCTTTTACCTGTGGCTGCAGCCCCTAACATAGTATTGCGGAACACTATGTCATCTATATAGGTCGGCACTGTCTCCTATGATGGAGGACACGACGGAAGGAAGTGATGTTGTCCCCAAATATCGTCACACTCCACCACCAGATCCTTCCTTCCTGGCCTCCCAACACGTCACTGGCTTTAAATTTGATTGCGTTTTCACGGTGGTTGCAAGGGGAAGGAGAAGCTTGAGATCTCCTTGGCCTATGCGACTCGATGTAAACGTAGGTCTGTGGCTGCAATATGTGCTTTCTTCCTAGCGAACCTAAGTAGCATGATTATGTGGTTCATGCACTGCTACCTTCGATCAATGCCGGCCAACTTCATGGCCACAAAGCTCTTGCACACCTCCTTTGGTGACTTTATGTTTGACTGCACCATAGTCCATACATGTCATCAGTTGCCTTCATTTTTTTAATTACGATATTCACACCATGCAAAAAATCTTGGACTTGCTCATTTAATCAGTTGTGTGTTGTTTCTTTATTCTTGGCAAAATATGTATATAAAGTTCAAAGTTGAGAAAACATGTTTTCTCTCCCATAGCTAGGCATACTGTTATAAACCTATTGCCTGAGACTGCATAGACGTGCCATCCATATACTTATTTATCTTCTCTGTTTTTTATGGTGCATTACATGAAGGGTTAATTATCTATTAATTACTGAGTCTAGATCTTCTTGTTTGATGGATGATCTCATGAGATTGCATGACCACGTGGTCAAATGCTAAAAGGATATCTACACAGTGACAAACAAACTCCAAGCAGTGTACAAAGGTTTATCTTACAATGTTCTCTTTAACCAACAAAAAAGGTGTGTGCTCTCCCATTTATAGTTTTTTGTGGTCAAAATTGTTATTGGATTGTTGTTAGCTAATGTATATACACCGACCGTCTATTTTCTTGGAAATTTGCCAGTTAATCTTTGTCCATTTGTATTTACTGTTTTACAGTCTCATTGCTCTCAGTCAATAAATTCACACAAACTTTGTTGCTTCCTGAGATATGTAGATCCAGTTTTGTACTTGGTACGGATATTCCGCTTTAGCCATTTAAAAAATAAATTAAATGCAATATCATTTGCAATGGGTCGAGCACTCCCCTGTGTATCATGAATTATTCCAAATCGATGCAAAGAAGCTCCGTTCATGACCTAGACACTGAAGAAAGCAACCTTGGAGTCGAAGATTCACCAATTGAAATGACAAACGTGGAAGGAGCACTAAAATTAGCGAAACAGAACACGCAAAACAAATCATAATGAGATGCCCAGGCCTAAAAAATTTATTTGAAGATGAACAACTTTGTAACAATAGTTCAAATCAATAGTACCAAGTAAGAAAGAACAAACTAGCTTACAGTGATATATCCCTCTATTTTTCTCACATGATTTTCAGCGTTGAGCACTATACCATGGGTACCATAACCTGAATATGCTACTCAGGTGTGCTAGATGATGGTGACACTCCAAGAGCAAGCCCTTATTTTCTGAAGGCTAAAGGCTTTGTGCCTCTGTTTTCCATAGCATTGGAGATTGGGCAGATGACACACATAATTCTTGAGTAAATCGAGAACAAAGATCTAGATGACACAATCGATGTAACACTATTTCATATCATTTTGTGGGTTCTAATTTTTTGAGAATAATTTGTGGGTTTTAATTAACCATGCACACTAATGTTTTTTTTTGTGAAACCAAATATTTCATACTATTTATTTTTTCATGAATAATGCCTTATGGCATAAAGGAGGATACTTCAGTCTTCTTGATATGGTTGTTACAGTTGTGGGCGTTTACTATTATCTTTAACAAATCAACAATGATGCAATTATTGTTGCTTCCAGTTGGATACAAAAATAAGATGTGCTTTCCTTTTGCTTGATGGACCTATTTTTTGAAGCTTAATTGTGTAAGATGATTGTTCAATGAAAGATTGCTGTCAAAATCTTTGTTTGGCCACCTCGATGACATGCTGTGTTTAGCACAATATTCACATGTACTATTGATTTTGGAAATACATGTCTGCTCTTAAAACATTATTTAGTTTCCAACTAATCTTTTGATAGTTATACGGGTACATATGGGCACTGACAAATGTTTCATGCCCCTTATCTTAAACAAAACAAGCGATTTGTGAAGATGCCGAAGAATTTGGCCTCTGTGGAGTATTGAATAATAACCCTATTTTTTTCCTTTTTTGGGTAAATAATAATTGATGCTATGTATTTATGGGTGCTTTTTTCACTAGGGATCTTCAATCATATGCGATCAGTTGACAATGTAGCAATAAGTCATCATTTATAATCTACTCCAACGAGCAAGTCAGTTCTGTGGGCAGCATTTCATTTCATTGCTTTTGCCTTTGCCTGCCCGCGAACACCTCTCCTGCATGGACTTCAAAGCCTCCTATTCTCCTGCATGGACTTCAAAGCCTCCTATTTTAGAGAAAAAAAAACACCCCGCGAACACCTCATGTATGTACTGAAACACCAACCATTTTAGAAAAAAGGTAAACGTGTTACGTAGCGACACACAGAGCAAAACGTTTGCAAGTTTACATTGGCCATGGTGTGTTCGAATGCTATGTAGCCGGCGCGGCGAAGCGCGCATACCCATCTAGTTTATCTTTATGGAGAGACATCTCTAGTGAATTGTGGACCCCAATCCTTTCTTTTATACTGATAATGCAAAACTTGTTCTGTTTCCTTACTGCAAGCATTGTTCTCTTTATTTCACCCCAAACAAACATCTATTTCCATACTATACATCTAATCCTTTGTTTTCAGCAAAACCGGTGAGATAGACAACCAAGTTGGGGCTAAGTAGTTTGGCTGTGTTGTGTGCAGGTTCCATGTTGTTGCTGATACCGGTAGTGCGCCCTGCCAAAGTCACCCAGCAACAACCTTCGGAAGTGATTTCTTTCTCCTACTGTTCGATTAAACTTTGGTTTTTTCTGAGGAAAAACTTGTTGTTGTGCTCATCATACGTTCCTCTTGGGGTTTCCCAATTGCATTACTCTGCTCAACATCAATTTTTTCTAGCGCCGTTGCCGGGAAGAAAGAGGATTTCTGCAAGGGGAGTCTCTCATATCCAATCTCTTTACTTTGTTATTGTTTTGCTTAGTTTATTTTACTTTGTCTTGTTTGCTTCTTTTTATCAAAAACATAAAAATAGTTCCTTTTATAGTTGTTATTTTTGTTGGTATGTTTTAGTCTTGCTAGAATGAGTATTCCTGAAGTTGAGGTTCGTTCTTTTAGGCAATAAGGGGAAGAAAGTTTGAAAGATGCTTGGTATAGAATAAGTGATGCTCATCATAGATGTACTAAAAAAAATTCTACCATGATCCTTCTTAGAAATTTTTATGTTGGTATATCTAGCTAGAATAAGTATATTTTGGATACTCTCACATGGAGTAATTTTCTGGCACTCCTTCTTTGGAAGCATGCAATTTAATTGAAAGTTTAGTAGGAGTACCATGTACTAATGTTGTGAAAACTAAGATCACTTTGGAAGATGTTATAAAAAGGCTGAGCTCTCTAGAGAAAAGTTTGCCAAATTTCTTTGATTATACTAGCCAAGTTAACGAATCAATGGAAAGTATCAATAAAAGAATCGCTATCTTAGAGGCTAGCAATATCCAGGATAATCGAAACCTTAGGATTGGTAAACTAGAGGAGGCTATGGAAACTTTAGGTTCAACTTTTTCTTCTCTCAAGTTTAAGAAGGAGAAAGCTTTTGTAGGAAAAGAGAAAAAAATTCATTTATGTTCCCAAGGTGCCTATACCAAAAGCCCATAATATTCTTAAAATTGATAAAACCTTTAGTGCAACTAAGAGTGATTTACATGTTGAATCATCTTCAGGGGTATCTAAAGTGCCTATTTTGACAGGCTGTGTTTTAGAGGAAGTGATTGATCTCGATGCTTCTTCACTTGAAAATGCTTGATTCAAGCTTTCTGCGCTTAGCTGAAATGCGTTAAAGAAAAGCGCTCTTGGGAGATAACCCATGTTTTATTTCGGTAATTTTTCTTTTGTTGAGTCTTGGAAGTTTTTACCTCTGTAACGACCTCTCCTTATCTTTTATTTTGTTTTTGTGCCAAGGATAGCCTCTAATAGGAAGAAGGTAAGATTTGGGAAGTCGTTGTCCCGAAATAGGTTTTGTGCTGCCACCAAAAAAATTATTACTCTCAGCCAGAATGTCGGATTGATCTAAATATATTTAGCATCTGCCCCGGGTTATTATCTAAATTTCATTAGTTTTTCACTTTTCGATTTGAGAAACAAAAGATTTTCGAAATAATCGATCTTTACTGACAGATTTCTGCCACGATTTGCATTTGCCTCTTCATCTTTTTCTTATAACTGAACCAAATTGTATTTGTTATTTTGATTGCACTAATGTTGCTAATGAAAATTGTGTGAAGTTTTGTATGAAGGAAGTTTTCAAGTGTAGGGAGAGAAGAATGATGTGATGAGATGAAGGATGGAAAAAAGCTCAAGATTGGGGATGCCCATGTCACCCCAAGAAATATCCAAGAGGTACAAGCGTCAAAGCTTGGGATGCCCAAGGCATCTCCTTCTTCACCAACAAAAATATCAGGTCATCTTTCAAGACACTATATTTTTATTGCTTCATATGCTATGTGTTGTTCTTGGAGTGTCTTTATTTTTTTAGTTCTCTTTTCTTTTGTTTGCTGTAGTATATGGTTGGATCCCAGCATACTTGTTTTGGAGAATGACACACTCCATTTTCATTGCACAGAACACTCTAGTTTTCACTCTTATTGTTCTGCGAGTGTTATCTTTTGCTAGTACTGTATTTAGCTCTTGTTTTCCACTCGTATTTTGTTTAGAGCTTGTTAGTTTTCTTTACTTAGGTATGATTAGCTCTCTTATCTTTATTGATTATTATCTATGAGATTTGTTTCAAATAAATTGATTGGGGTGTTGAACAAGAGTAAAATATTTCATGCTTTTAGTGGTGCAAACGAAAGCTTGTTTAGACTGCGGCTTAGACTTTAGCATGTCATGTTAGATATTATTTTAATTATATGCTTAGTAGTTATTTTTGTAGCATGAATTGTCTCAAATAGTTGAGAGTGCTTAATGTGCCATTGAAAAAATCATGTGTTATTTCCATCATATAAAAGCATAATATTGAGGTATTCTCCTTTGATGCTTTTTTTGGGTTGAGTTGGCACATGCTTACACCATGTTATGACTACAAACCAGTCACCTCAAGCCTCTATGATCATTTAGTTTTTGACTTGTAATATCATTTTATGCTTTGCTCAATAATGTTTTGTCGCTATGCATGATTATGACTATTCACTACAAGAAAAGTTGCCATGGCCGACGAAGTTGAAGTCGCGCCGTGGTTGCTGGTGTACCATGGCCGACGATTTTGGTCCCTCCGTGGTGCATGTCAAAACTTTTTTTTTTCTCGTTTTTGAGGCCACCTAGCCCGACGAAAGCGGCCAAAACGTCGCGTATGGTGGCCCGGGACGTGGTGCATCGCGAATTCTCGGGTTCGCCGGCCGAGTCAACGCAAATCCGCACCGCCGAGGGATGTAGGGCCCGGATGGCAGCCTCTCTCGGCATTGTTTTTTTTCTCGATCGCGCCATCTCGTTCAACGTTCTCCGATCGAGCCGTTTACGATGCAGGATCATGGGTCCCGCATGTCATCCTCTATGAACCAAAATTCTTTCTATTCTTGGATTTTTTTGACCCCCGATTTCCGGCTACTTCCTTTTTCTTTTGATCCCTTGCCGCCTTGGAAACGTTGAGACCGCTGTTGCTAAATGGGACCCGCATGTCATCCTCTATGTGCAATCAACTTTCTTTTCTTGGAGTTTTTTTGGCACCTCAAATTTGGTCACTTGCCTTTTTCTTTCGATCCCCTGCCGCCTCTCAAACGGTGATACCGCTGCTGCTAAAAGGGACCCGCATGTCATCCTCTATGTACTATAAAACTTTCTTTTCTTGGAGTTTTTTTTGGCACCTCAAATTTGGTCACTTGCCTTTTTCTTTCGATCCCCTGCCGCCTCTCAAACGGTGATACCGCTGCTGCTAACTGGGGACCCGCATGTCATCCTCTATGCACTATAAAACTTTCTTTTCTTGAATTATTTTTGGCACCTCATATTTCGTCACTTGCCTTTCCCCCTTCTCTCTCATAATTTCATTTTGCCTCATTTTCACTGTTTGGAATATTGCTTTACTTTGGTTGATACATAATTGGAGTTGAGGAGAAGGGTTCCATACTTCCTCCTCTCAACTCATCGATCGCGGTCTCGCCTTGTGATTTTAATCTACAAGGTGAGTAGTTGAGGAGACATATGATAGAGACATGGCATATGTTTAAATTCTGTGTGTCGGGTTGTGTATGGATGCCTGTTGCAGTATGCTAAAGGTCATGTGGCATGATGCTCATAACAAAGATTCTATCTAGTCACAAATTTTGAACACTACCCATAATCCTACTGGAGGAGAGGTCAAATTTTTCCACCCATGAAGGCCTTAGAGAGAAGTGCCCATGCATGCAAAAATGTTGGTGTGTTCTAATTTCTGTTCATATACCATTTGTAGTAAGTATGGTCTCTGGATGAGTCTACTTCAATCTCTAGATACAAGATAGACTAAGATACATGATTCTGGTGTTCAACAGTTTTGATAAGATACCTAATAACAAAACTTGAGTGCTGATCAACTGATTTTACAATCAAGAGGAGATAATCGCCATGTTTATAAGACAACTAAGGCAAAGTCAGCCCATCAAATGGTGTTAGGAAGACCATGTCGAGTTGAAGATCAAAAGAGCGGTGATAAGCAGAGCGCGAGTAACGAGAGGAGAAGGGCAGCAAGAGAGGGAAAGTCACGTCGTTCAGAAGGTACATGTTGATGGTTTGAACTACTAGTGTGTCTGCCAATAATGTCACAAAGCTCTCCGCCCAAATCCGCACCATAAGTACGACTGAACCAAAGATAATACCTCAGCTTGAGGGAAGGAGGAATCCATTATGAGTGCTTATATTTCTACTAAGTGCAACCAAATCTCAGAAAATGTTAAAGCTGGAGTTATCCAGGTTGGGAATGAGGAGAAGGGCACAGAAAAAATCAAAGACGGCATCCAGTTCATTGTAGTTAATGTAGTTTTAAACGATCAGTTTTAGCAAAGTGTTCCAGGTTGCCTGAATACCATAATGGTATTATTGTAAAGCCCACAATGATGAATAAAAGGTCATAAGTAATGCGTATCGCACAATGATGCCTCAGAAGTTCAGCATGTTATGAGCACCTGTTGGTATTGCTCTAGCAAGCCGTATTCCTATTATGAAGCAGTTACATAGTACCGCCTTTAAATTCTACATCATTCACCAAAAATTTAAGCAATAAGATAACATAGCATTTTCACTTTGGAAGTCACTAGCAGATCGACATGATGCCCGGGCTTTCCAGATTAATTATTCTGAATTTTTGAGAGCATGGATGTTCTTATCATACTGAATAGACTGTTAGTTTTAATACAATGGTAACACTGAACGTAAGCTAATCAAGAATGACACCAATAGATTTCGAATGAAATGCTACTGCTCACTATTGAAGTTCATTTTCAAGTCATTAGCGATCACAAATGACTAAAACATACACAAGCTGAAGGCGAAAAGATGTTCCCAGGTCGTTGTGTGTCTAGTAGATTGCCCTTGGTGTTTTTTTTGATGTATTGCAGATTTTCCAATTTGTTGCATGTCTAAAGACAATATCTGCTGTATTGATGCCTAGGCTATAATGCCCGCCAAGTGATGCCTAGTTTGTTTGATGTATTGTATATGCTTTAAAGCAATTTTGTTGTAAAGTTCAGGTTAAAAAATAGGGGAACTATATATGTCCATAATATATGTCCAGGTGGTTTTCCGTTTCTATGTGGATATGGTGATACATGCGGCATATGGATAGTGATGGCAGTGCATGGCACATGGATAGTGATGATGTGGAAGGTGATGATGGTGGATTGCTGAGCAGCCCGCTTCCCCGGCGCCAGATTGGTCTCTGCCGTGCCAGGGAAATGGCACTCCCAGGCAAAGATGCACACGCCTGATCTTTTTGCTGATTTGTGTAATAACTCTTTGCTTCTTTTTACCATGCAAATAAATGATGCTCGCACACTTAAGCCCAGATGCCAGACCAGCTGTGTGCTGAGAGAGGCCAACAAGGACTTCCGGGAGGGCGACGAGCAGCCTCCCGAAGGCCGCCGCCGAGGCCGCTTCCGGCGCATGAGGAAGAGGGCCGGGACGCTCGCCTCCGAGGGAGAGGGCCAGGGAGGCCGCCGACGACACCGACGAGGGCCGGACGACGCCTCCGAGGGAGAGGGCCGGGGCCACCGCCGACACCCCGCGACGATGACGATACCTCGGGACGCGCCGCCGAGACCGGGTGAAGAGACGACCGGTGAAGAGAACGCGTCGGCCAACCGCACGGAAGGTGATAGCGGCGGCAACCTCGTGGGAGGGTGAGCAGAAGAGGGACGGCGAGGAGGCCAAGGAGGGATCGGAGGCCGCAAGTGCTTCCGCCAACTGCCACTCGATGCCGTCATCGCTAGTTCCTCGGAAAGTGGCCTACCCTTGGAGCCTTTCGTGGGGTTGCCAAGGAAGGGCACGACATGCACCAGGGGTGCATCGTCCAGGAAACCGTGCCGATCCTCAACTCAGGACCTCGGGCAAGGCAGAACCAGGCTCTCGCCCAATCCCTCCCTCCAGTGGCTTTCACCTTAACGATACGCGTCTCCCGGGAGTCGCCTCGGTTAAGAAGGTGGGACTCTTAGGCTTCCACTTGAAGATAGGAGCACCCGCTTTGAAAGCAGCTAGAAGGAACTCGCACGAAGAAAAAAGATCGACGCCGGCGAAAGCCGGGAGAGGATAAGTACCAAAGCACCCGTCGATCTCCTTTAGAAGACTTTAATGCATTCAAGCCTTACTTACGGATCAGACAAAGGGTAAGAAAAATAGGGGGACCGCCCGGGGAAGAAAATGCGGACTCGAACTTAGGGACCCACCATTGCGGAAGCGGCGGCTACCGAGGAAAACAGCCCACTTGGGACAAGGAGGATGCCGAGATGGTACGTCTCAGTGGAGAGGAAACCCCGCACAAAATCCAGGGATGTAACAAAGGTAGAACTTTGTCCTGGCCCCGCTACTACTTAGACCGGCAGACGGGGAATTTATTACTGGATCTGCGAAGATCGTGAGGGATTTCGAGAAGTGCACCTGTAAGGATAGTTCTATATTGTTTCTTGCTCATCTTATTAGGCAGCGCAGCCACATGCGCTAACCTTTAAGTTCCTTTGTCTCGAGGATGAAGAGCTGATCAGTGAGCTGGCCCGCTGGCCTCAGGGGCCGACGGAACCGTGGGACACGCCTTTCAACAGGCGATGAACAAATACAAGGAGAGAGGAGCCGGACAAATGCCACCAACGCCGTGGGTGGCTCGGTGTCCCGGCTTTGGCATCGCGTATGAAGCTATCCGGAGTACTACTGATCGGATGCCAAGACGAGAAAGCTGGAGATGGAGGTCATCGGCACAAGGATAAACTCGAGGTTCCGTGAGCTGGAAGAAGAAGGTGGAGTCACTAGGAGAAGCTGGTGGCTGCAAAGCCTGTGGAGAACACAGAGATGATGAACAAGTTATTGGACGAGAAGACCCGCGGATCATCCCCTCTGGGCCGATGGAGGTTGGCCGCTGAATGCGGGAGGTTAAGCGGGCCCGGCACATGTGCCCAAAGATCGGGCGGCAGCACCTCGCTTCCACGCGTCGCCGACGGTGGGCCGCTTTCCACCCGACGCGCTGCGTTGGGCTCCACCCAGTACGCTGGCTGCTCCACCCGACGCCGCAGGCTCCGACCGTCGACGACGCCCCCTAACCGCCGCCCTTGTATCGACAAGAGCCGAGATCGACGCCATCAAGGAGGTAAACCTCATTAGTTACTCCTTCGCGCTCATCTTTTAACCATATATGCCTTTCTGTGACCGCCATCTCACGATGCCCAAACATGGCGCCCGACTTTCAGGATGAACAATGCACATTTCTACAAGCGGTGGAGCCCGCCAGGCAAGTTGGTGAAGTTGCTAGCGGCCATGTCATGAGCTTCCGCTGCTATGCACGGCACTAGATTGGCGGAAGACGGGCGAAGGTCAAGCTTTCTGGCAATGGTAGTGCCCAGTACCGCTACGCCATGCCCCCTTCAACCGCCCATCAACACTGGCGCCACGTTTTGCCCCTTGGGGATTGCACCCCATGCAGGTTATGAAATGGCCAAAGAAACCAGCATTTCGCATCGGGGGTGGGCTTCCTCCTGAAAGCTAAGAAAAGCACCGGCGCCACCTCCCCTATCATCCGGCCCAAGATCTGCGCCGACGACGTTCTTAAGAAACCGGGCGGTCGCGCCCCCACTACTCCTCGAAGGAAACCGGGCGGCTCGCCGCCACCACCCGTAAGCGAACCGACGATCGCCAGCGGCACCACCACTCACGCCACAAATGCTTTTGGGAGCGCCACCGCACCACCATCAATCTAGACGCACGAGTGCGCCAAGCGGCGGCATCGCAACCGGGCCACCACTCTGTTGTCCAGGACATGGCGCCACTCTGATGGCAACGATGCGTGATGATGATGATGACATCGATGCCTACATCAGGACCGGGCGCCACGCAGCCAAAGATATGAACATGCTTCCTATGGATGAACAAGCCTCTTCCCGCGACACCCGTGCGAGCTGGCAACGCCCGCTGGGGAACCCCGTAGAGGAAGGTGTGCGCACAGCCGGGCAAGTTTCCTGCAAGTAAGAAACCAAGGTTTGGTCTGGACCAGAGAGGGAGTCAAGAAGCACGCTTGAAGGTTGATGGCGGCGTAGATGTGGAGCGGCGAACACCTGTGGATTCCAAGCGCCAATCGTGGAACCCGCACTAACATCAACTCAAAGTACTTTCGTTCTTAACGAAACGTAGTTGAGGTTGTCAATCTCACCTGGCTTGCCGTAACAAAGAGTTAACCGTATTGTGTGGAAGATGATTGTTTTGGCAGTAAAACGAGAGTAGAACAAGTATTGGCTAAAAGATTGTATTTCAAGAAAGAGAATTGGAACCAGGTCCACAGCTCACTAGAGGTATCTCTCCCATAAGATTCGAATCAAGATGTTGGGTGAACAAATTACAGTTAGCAATTGACAAATGAAGAGAGCATGACCATGCACATACATATCATGACGAGCATAGGAGATTAATTAGGCATTATGACAAAGTACATAGACCGCCATCCAACCGCATCTATGCCTAAAAGTCCACCCTTCAGTGTATCATCCGAACCCTCCAGAGTATGTTGCAAAGCAACATGCATAATTGCATTAAGTATGGAAGCAATGTAATCAACAACTACATCCTTAGACATAGTCATCAATGTTTTATCCCTAGTGGCAACAAGACAACACAACCTTAGAACTTTCACTCGTCCTGTGTCAATGCAGATGAACCCACTATCGAGCATGGGCATTCTCCTTGAGTTGAGCAAGCATCTACTCTGGCCGAGCATCTACTAGTAACGGAAAGCATGCAAGATCATAAACAACACAGAGATATAACTCTTGATAATCAACATAACAAGTATTCTCTATTCATCGGATCCCAACAAACGCAATACACAGAATTACGTATAGATGATCTTGATCATGCTAGGCAGCTCACAAGATCCGACAATGATAGCATAATGGGGAGAAGACAACCATCTAGCTACTGCTATGGACCCATAGTCCAGGGGTAGATCTACTCACACATCACACCGGAGGCGACCATGGCGGCGTGAGAGTCCTCCGGGAGATGATTCCCTCTCCGGCAGGGTGCCGAGGCGATCTCCTCGGATCCCCCGAGATGGATCTACGCATTGACGGCGCTCTCCGGAAGGCTTTCCGTATCGTGGCTCTCTAGACCGGGGTTTCGTCACTGAGGCTTTAAGTAGGCTGGAAGGGTAGGCTCATAGAGTGTGGCACTGGGGCCCAGCAGCCATAGGCCGCGCGGCCAGGGTGGGGGCCGCGCCGCGCTCTAGGGTTTGGCCACTCCCGCGGCCCCACTTCGCTTCTACCTTGACTTCCGGAAGCTTCAGTGGGAAAAATAGGGCCCCTGGGCTTTGATTTCATGCTCCAATTCCAGAATATTTCTACTAGGATTTCTGAAACCAAAAACTTAGCGTAAAAACAGCGAACCGGCACTTCGGCATCTTGTTAATAGGTTAGTTCCGTAAATGCACGAATATGACATAAAGTGTGCATAAAACATGTAGATAACATCAATAATGTGGCATGGAACATAAGAAATTATTGATACCGCTGGAGACGATCAGCATCCCGTTTCCCACCTGAAAGGTGTAATGATTCCATAAAACGATAATTTCTGAGTGACATGCCATCATAATCTTGATCATACTATTTGCAAAGCATATGTAGTGAGTACAGCCATCAAGATCAATGTGTATGACATGAGTAAACAAGTGAACCATAAAGCAAAGACTTTCTCATGAATAGCACTTCACGACAAGTAGGCGAATAAGTCTTGCATTAAGAGTTAACCTATAAAGCAACCAATTCAGCAGTAAAGGCAGTTGAAGCAACACAATATTTGTTTCAGCGGTTGTTTAACTTAAACACATGTATATCTCATGGATAATGTCAACATAGAGTAGTATAATAAGTG
>NC_061512.1:140069552-140140781 GCF_022539505.1 Lolium rigidum
CTCGGTGATCGAGGGATTTGACTCCTTGATCTTCTCGTAACTCTCACCATTATTAATCATTTTCTTCACTCGGTTCCTCCAACTAGCGAGGGCGGTGCTCATCTTCGTGAGGGCGGCATTGTGCACTTTGTTCCGCATGAGACGCTTTTCTGAGCAGTCCACCGGGAACTCGTATCGTTCGTGCAGCTTCCGGAAGAGGAGGGTGCGCAAATTCGCTCGGTCGGGATGCCCGAGGTTCTCGGTGTTGATCGAGACCGTGCTCCGGAGGATGCACCCGAGTTGGGCAGCGTAACCTTTGACTAAATCGGGGCGCCGTTGGAAGCCCAGTGGCGTTCACTTCGGTGAATGCCCGCTTCACGGTGCCGAGCACATTCGGGCGACGCTCCCTCCGTAGCTTCTTCGGTGCGCCGGTGTCATCCTCGCCGGTACCATCCGTGGTGTCATCCTCGGCGGCACAATCGGTGGTGTCGACCTCGGCGGCATCGTCCGCTCGGTACTCCGGATCGGTGCCATCATCCTCGCCGTCGTCGCGGCGAGGTTGTGACTCCATCACCTCCATTTCATCGGTTAGCATCCGGAATGGCTTGCTACCGCTGCCGCCGGCCTCTTCGTTGTTGGCCATGTTCGAACTAAGTAGGAAAAAATGCATAAAGTTAGCGCAAGATTTCACGGAAAAATTGGGCATGACCTATGCTAATTTATGGACATATGAGTGCCCCATTTTCGCCGAAACGGAAATGAATCAACATTTCGGCGATAATGGGCAACTCTGTCGATCCCTGCACAAGAAAATGACACCATATACACATGCAAAACAATCCACCAGCTGAGCACCATGGCACATATACAATTGTTCCTCCATATACACCATGGCACATATACAATTGATCCTCCACCAGCTGAGCACTCAACAGCATGCATCAGCTAGCTATATGCATCAGCTAACCATGGGCATACATCAAGCGACAAGCGACAACAAGCAGCAAGCGAGCAACTAGCAACGAGCTAGCAAGCGAGCAGCGACTACGAGCTAGCGATAGCAGAGCAAGCAGCACCTAATGTCGAGCAAATGGCTACGAGGCTACAAGATGCATACGGAGCATCATTGCATAGTGCATACGGACATTCAGACAAGCTACAAGATGCATACACCTCAACACAAGCTACAAGATGCATTGCCAAGACAAACATTCGGTTAATCGAAGAGCACCAAACCAGACAACAATGCTCCGTAAGTTTATCAAGCTAGCAGAAGCCAGACAAGCTAGCACCAAGCATACAAATACAAATAGAAGTAAACGAGATACAAATTCATGGGAGGATCAAATAGTACTTGGCCCACTCGACAATGAATCGAGTAACCTAGGCATGGAAAAACACATCCTAGATATAAATTCACAAAGATTCAAGTAAATTCTTCTTATAAATTCTTATAAATTCTATGTTTCAATAGTGAGTTGTACTCGGATATGTTTCAAATGGATTCTTATAAATTCTTCTTGGTCACGTAATTTCTTCTACAATATTATTTTGCTTCAGCTTAGCAACTGCAAGTACCTATCATCAAATGAATTGATAGTAAATTACTTTCGGGTTCAGTTACACCATAGCAAAATAGATGTGCATTACACTAACTAACTGCATTTGCAACAAAGAACTCCAATGAACTACAGAGAACCACCTTTTGTGAAATCAAAATTCCTCATTTGGTTTGCATAAGGTGCACAGACTAGTTACTTAGCAATTTTCTTTTGCTTCACTAGACTATCAATTAAGCATCTTGACAACCCCTATGTTATCCATGTTAGCATGAACCGCCAGATAAGCAATCACAAAATGATTAGGCCAAGCTATGTTGCATCAATGAATGCCGGTGCTCAAGTCATTTAAAGAGAACATTTCCATCATGATTAACTTATTTTAACCTTGATTTGATGAACAACGAGTACTTGAGCAATTACGAGTATGGAAACCACATTTCTAGAGCATCATCATGACAGAAATTAACAGCAGTAGGGAGTGCCGATGCTCATAGTGCCATGCTTCTTCTTCATTACTAATTCTTTTGCGCTTAAATCAGCGGTAGTATGTTGTATCTAATTTTAGTTTCTCTGCCATTTAGTAACTACTAATTATTTTGTAGTCGGTAGCTTAAAATCACAGCAGCACCTAACAGAGCAGAGCACCTAACAGCGAAGCATCAACCTATCTAGCAACGAAGCAGCACCAAGCAGACAAGCAGCAGTGCCGGCTCAAGGGGAGCACCGAGCAGCAAGCATCATCGCCGGCTCAAGGGGAGCACCGAGCAGCAGCAGCATTGCCGGCTCGAGGGGGAGCACCAAGCAGCAGGAGTAGCACCTAGCAGTCAACCTAGCAGAGGAGGAGGAGGGGAGGAGCACGGCGGCTACCTGGGAAGGATGCGCAACGGTGAAGGCGTGTGGCGTCAGCGGTCGAAGGCTCCTCCGCGGTGAGGTCGAGGACGAGGTCGAAGGCGGCGTCCGAGGTCGAGGGCGTGCGGCTCCTCGGCGGTGAGATCGAGGACAAGGTCGCAGGCGGCGTGCGCTTCTCCTACTCCTGCTCCACGGTGTGCAGCACCGGGGAGCGACGAGGCAGAGGATGGGGCGCCGGCGGTGGGAGAGGTGGTCGCCGGCGGGGATTCGAGGGGGAGAGGGTCCGGTGGAGAGAGGCGTCGGTGAATGGGGGCGAGATCGAGATCGAGAGGGGGCGCCGGCGGGGATTGGGGAATGGTGAATGGGGATGGGGAGAAGAAGATGGCTAAGTCCCCGACTCCCCTTAGCAATAGCGCACCTCTAGGGGTGCGCCACTACGAGGCTTAGCAATAGCGCACCTCTCGGGGTGCGCCACTGCCTCTTTAGGTTTAGGTCAAAAGGCTCGCGGCACCTACAGTTGACAAGATCCGAATTGTACCGCAGTGGCTTGCTCCCCCTCTCTGTTCGGTTTACCCTGGCCGGCCAGGTTCGAACCCTGGCAGCCCCAATTTTTTTCCTTTTATTTTTAAATTGATTTAACACTATAATAAACATCCAAAATAGCATAATACACCAAAATAAAAGGCATAAATAATTATAATTATGTAGAATATTTAAAATACTATAGAATCTATAAAATATCCAAAAATATAAATTATATGTCTATTTTGATCGGTACAATGTGTAGATTAACAATATGACATCCATTATTCATACAAGAAAATGATACATAATTATCTTTTCACAATCTTCTTGCCCTTCTTTCTCGCGGTTGAATAATTTAGCCCCGGAACTCCTAGACTTCTTCTCTTGAAAGGACGGCCTTTAGGTAGGGTGGGCCTGCTTCTTCTTGTTGTGTATGGTTCTTCATCATCTTCGTCGTCATCTTCCATCTTCGGATCGCCATACTCGGTCAAAGTCTAGCTCGTTGGCGGCTCCATCCATTCCGATGATGCTCCTTTTGCCTCTCCTCACGACAACACGGCTGGGCTTTTGCGGGTCGGTAATGAAGAAGCATTGGTCCACTTGGGAAGCTAGTACCCATGGCTCATATTTCGCGGTGACCTTTGCATTTCAAATCCCTGCAAACAAACACATGCAACACAGTGGATCGGAGGCTTTGCATATACAACACATGTGGAGGCTTCGCATACAATCAAACACACATGCACGTGATCGAGACGCTTTTCGCGCATGCGCACATACGTGTGTGTGCAAGACGATCGGAACCGGTCACACACAAAGCATAAAACCAACAAAGTTACCGATACGGCGAGACCTAGAGTGTTGGATGAGGTAAAAAGTTGAGATTGAGTAGGGTATTAAGCTAAGAAAGCTTCACCATTACTTACCTATTAAGCTAAGACATAGCAATGGCGCACTACTAAGTGGTGCGCCACCGCTACGCCTCTCATCTCTAAAAAGGGGCTCGGCCACCCCCTAGCAGATGGCGCACCTAATGACATGCGCCATAGGTAACCTATGTAGCGGTGGCGCACCACAGCGAGTGCGCCATTGCTAAGCCTATCATCTCTAAACGGTCTCTGGACACCTCCTAGCGCAGTGGCGCACCTCTACAACATGCGCCATAGGTAAGGAATGTAGCGAGTGGCGCACCCCGGAGACGTGCGCCACTACTAGGTTGGGGGAGGATCCGGCCTCCTCGTCACCACTTACTTATGGCGCACCGGAATCAAGGTGCGCCACTACTACTTTTGTAACAGTGGCCCACCGTTTTGTGGTGCGCCACTGCTAAGTAGTAGTGGCGCACGGCAGCCATGGTGCGCCACTGATGGCAGTCTTACGGCTAGGCCTTTTCCTAGTAGTGTAAGCTTGGGGATGCTTGATACGTCTCAAACGTATCTATAATTTCTTATGTTCCATGCTAGTTTTATGACAATACTCACATGTTTTATATACACTTTACATCATTTTGATGCATTTTCCGGTACTAACCTATTAACAAGATGCCAAAGCGCCAGTTGCTATTTTCTGCTGTTTTTGGTTTCAGAAATCCTACACAGAAAATATTCTCGGAATTGGACGAAACAAAAGCCCACGGTCTTATTTTCCACGGAGCCTTCCAGAACACCGAAGAGGAGACGAAGAGGGGCCACGAGGCGGCCACCCCACATGGCGGCGCGGTGGGGCCCCTGGCCGCGCCGGCCTATGGGGTGGGCCCCTAGGCGCCCCCCGAGTCTGCCCCTTTGCCTATTTATTCCTTCCGTCGCGAAAACCCTAGTACCGAGAGCCATGATACGAGAAAAGTTACTGAGACGCCGCCGCCGTCAATCCCATCTCGGGGGTTCCGAAGATCGCCTCCGAGCACCCTGCCGGAGAGGGGAATCATCACCGGAGGGCTCTACATCACCATGCCCGCCTCCGGACTGATGCGTGAGTAGTTCATCCTTGGACTATGGGTCCATAGAAGTAGCTAGATGGTTGTCTTCTCCTCTTGTGCTATCATGTTTAGATATTGTGAGCTGCCTATCATGATCAAGATCATTTATTTGTAATGCTACATGTTGTGTTTGTTGGGATCCGATGAATATGGAATACTATGTCAAGTTGATTATCGATCTATCATATATGTGTTATTTATGTTCTTGCATGCTCTCCGTTGCTAGTAGAGGCTCTGGCCAAGTTGATACTTGTGACTCCAAGAAGGAGTATTTATGCTCGGTAGTGGGTTCATGCCTCCATTGAATCGCAGGACAGTGACAAAAAGTTCTAAGGTTGTGGATGTGTGATACGCGTAAAGCACACGCCCGTTGGGAACCCCAAGAGGAAGGTGTGATGCGTACAGCAGCAAGTTTTCCCTCAGTAAGAAACCAAGGTTATCGAACCAGTAGGAGTCAAGGAACACGTGAAGGTTGTTGGTGGCGGAGTGTAGTGCGGCGCAACACCGGGGATTCCAGCGCCAACGTGGAACCTGCACAACACAATCAAAGTACTTTGCCCCAACGTAACGGTGAGGTTGTCAATCTCACCGGCTTGTCGTAAACAAAGGATTAGATGTATAGTGTGGAAGATGATTGTTTGCGAAGAACGAGTAAAGAACAAGTATTGCGATGAGATTGTATTTCGGATGTAAAGAATTGGACCGGGGTCCACAGTTCACTAGTGGTGTCTCTCCCATAAGATAAATAGCATGTTGGGTGAACAAATTACAGCTTGGGCAATTGACAGATAAAGAAGGCATAACAATGCACATACATATATCATGATGAGTACTATGAGATTTAATCGGGGCATTACGACAAAGTACATAGACCGCTATCTAGCATGCATCTATGCCTAAAAAGTCCACCTTCAGAGTTATCATCCGAACCCCTTCCAGTATTAAGTTGCAAACAACATACAATTGCATTAAGTATGGTGCGTAATGTAATCAACACAAATATCCTTAGACAAAGCATCGATGTTTTATCCCTAGTGGCAACGAAGCACATCCACAACCTTAGAGGTTGCTTGTCACTCCCAGATTCAATGGAGGCATGAACCCACTATCGAGCATAAATACTCCCTCTTGGAGTTACAAGTATCAACTTGGCCAGAGCCTCTACTAACAACGGAGAGCATGCAAGAACATAAACAACATATATGATAGATTGATAATCAATTTGACATAGTATTCAATATTCATCGGATCCCAACAAACACAACATGTAGCATTACAAATAGATGATCTTGATCATGATAGGCAGCTCACAAGATCTAACATGATAGCACAATGAGGAGAAGACAACCATCTAGCTACTGCTATGGACCCATAGTCCAGGGGTGGACTACTCACACATCGATCCGGAGGCGATCATGGCGATGAAGAGACCTCCGGGAGATGATTCCCTCTCCCGGCAGGGTGCCGGAGGCGATCTCCGAATCCCCCGAGATGGGATTGGCGGCGGCGGCGTCTCGCGGAAGGTTTTCCGTATCGTGGCTCTCGGTACTGGGGGTTTCGCGACGAAGGCTTTAAGTAGGCGGAAGGGCGGAGTCGGAGGAGGCACGGGGGCCCTACACGCTAGGGCCGCGCGGGTCCCCCCTTAGGCCGCTCCGCCCTAGTGTGGCGGCGCCCCGTGGCCCCACTTCGTATCTCCCTCGGTCTTCTGGAAACTTCGTGGAAAAATAAGCCCCTGGGCGTTGATTTCGTCCAATTCCGAGAATATTTCCTTACTAGGATTTCTGAAACCAAAAACAGCAGAAAACAAGCAATCGGCTCTTCGGCATCTCGTCAATAGGTTAGTGCCTGGAAAATGCATAAATATGACATATAATGTGTATAAAACATGTGAGTATCATCATAAAAGTAGCATGGAACATAAGAAATTATAGATACGTTTGGGACGTATCAAGCATCCCCAAGCTTAGTTCCTACTCGCCCTCGAGTAGGTAAACGATAACAAGGATAATTACTGAAGTGACATGCTATCATAATCTTGATCAATACTATTGTAAAGAATATGAGATGAATGCAGCGATTCGAAGCAATGATGAAGATAATGAGTAAACAAATGAATCATATAGCAAAGACTTTTCATGAATAATACTTTCAAGACAAGCATCAATAAGACTTGCATAAGAGTTACTCATAAAGCAATAAATTCAAAGTTAAGGCATTGAAGCAACACAAAGGAAGATATAAGTTTCAGCAGGTTGCTTTCAACTTCAACATGTATATCTCATGGATAATTGTCAACACAAAGTAATATAACAAGTGCAATAGGTAAACATGTAAGAATCAATGCACACAATTGATACAAGTGTTTGCTTCTAAGATAGAAAGAATAGGTAAACTGACTCAACAATAAACTAGAAGAATGGCCCTTCGCGAGAGGAAGCATGGATTACTATATTTGTGCTAGAGCTTTTCATTTTGAAAACAAGAAACAATTTTGTCAACGGTAGTAATAAATCATATGTGTTATGTATAAGATATCCTATAAGTTGCAAGCCTCATGCATAGTATACCAATAGTGCTCGCACCTTGTCCTAATTAGCTTAGATTAACATGATTATCATTGCATAGCATATGTTTCAACCAAGTGTCACAAAGGGGTACCTCTATGCCGCCTGTACAAAGGTCTAAGGAGAAAGCTCGCATTGGATTTCTCGCTTTTGATTATTCTCAACTTAGACATCCATACCGGGACAACATAGACAACAGATAATGGACTCCTCTTTAATGCATAAGCATTCAACAACGGATAATATTCTCATAAGAGATTGAGGATTGATTGTCCAAACTGAAACTTCCACCATGAATCATGGCTTTAGTTAGCGGCCCAATGTTCTTCTCAAACAATATGCATACTCAAACCATTTGATCATGAAAATCTCCCTTACTTCAGACAATACAAACATGCATAGCAACTCACATGATATTCAACAAAGGTAAAAGTTGATGGCGTCCCCAGAAACATGGTTACCGCTCAACAAGCAACTTATTAAGAAATAAGACACATAAGTACATATTCTTCACCACAATAGTTTTTAAAGCTATTTTTCCCATGAGCTATATATTGCAAAGACAAAGAATAGAATTTGAAATGTAGCACTCAAGTAATGTACTTTGGAATGGCAGAGAAATATCATGTAGTAGGTAGGTATGGTGGACACAAATGGCATAGTATTTGGCTCAAGGATTTGGATGCACGAGAAGAATTCCTCTCAATACAAGGCTAGGCTAGCAAGGTTGTTTGAAGCAAACTCAAGTATAAAAGGTGCAGCAAAGCTCACATATGAACATATTGTAAGTATTATAAGACTTTATATTGTCTCCTTGTTGTTCAAACACCTTAACCAGAAAATATCTAGACTCTAGAGAAACTAATCATGCAAACCAAATTTTAACAAGCTCTATGTAGTTCTTCATTAATGGGTGCAAAGTACATGATGCAAGAGCTTAAACATGATCTATATGAGCACAACAATTGCCAAGTATCACATTATTCAAGACATTATACCAATTACCACATGCGGCATTTTTCGTTTCCAACCATATATCAATGAATGAAGTAGTTCAACCTTCGCAATGAACATTAAAGATAAAGCTAAGAACATATGTGTTCATACGAAACGGCGGAGCATGTCTCTCTCCCAATCAAAGAATGCTAGGATCCGATTTTATTCAAATAAAAACAAAAATAAAAACAAACAGACGCTCCAAGTAAAGCACATAAGATGTGACGGAATAAAAATATAGTTTCACTAGAGGTGACCTGATAAGTTGTCGATGAAGAAGGGATGCCTTGGGCATCCCCAAGCTTAGACGCTTGGGTCTGCTTAAAATATGCAGGGATGAACCACGGGGGCATCCCCAAGCTTAGACTTTTCACTCTTCTTGATCATATTGTATCATCCTCCTCTCTTGACCCTTGAAAACTTCCTTCACACCAAACTCAAAACAATCTCATTAGAGGGTTAGTGCATAATTGAAAATTCATATATTCATAGGTGAAATAATCATTCTTAACACTTCTGGACATTGCACAAAGCTACTGAAAGTTAATGGAACAAATAAATCCATCAAACATAGCAAAACAGGCAATGCGAAATAAAAGGCAGAATCTGTCAAAACAGAACAGTCCGTAAAGACGAATTTTTTAGATGCACCAGACTTGCTCAGATGAAAATTCCCAAATTGAATGAAAGTTGCGTACATATCTTAGTATCACGCACGTAAATTGGCAGATTTTTTTAAATTTTGTACAAACGGGGCGGCTCAATTTCGTGACAGCAAGAAATCTGTTCCTGCACAGTAATCCAAATCTAGTATTGACTTCACTATCAAAGATTTTACTTGGCACAACAATGCAATAAAATAAAGATAAGGAGAGGTTGCTACAGTAGTAACAACTTCCAAGACTCAAATATAAAATAAAAGTGCAGAAGTAAAATAATGGGTTGTCTCCCATAAGCGCTTTTCTTTAACGCCTTTCAGCTAGGCGCAGAAAGTGTGAATCAAGTATTATCAAGAGACGAAGCATCAACATCATAATTAGTTCTAATAATAGAATCATAAGGTAACTTTATTCTCTTTCTAGGGAAGTGTTCCATACCTTTCTTAAGAGGAAATTGATATTTAATATTACCTTCCTTCATATCAATAGTAGCACCAACAGTTCGAAGAAAAGGTCTTCCCAAGATAATGGGACAAGATGCATTGCATTCAATATCCATGACAACAAAATCAACGGGGAAAAGGTTATTGTTAACCATAATGCGAACATTATCAATCCTCCCCAAAGGTTTCTTTATAGCATTATCAGCAAGATTAACATCCAAATAACAATTTTTCAATGGTGGCAAGTCAAGCATATCATAGATTTTCTTAGGCATAACGTAAATACTTGCACCAAGATCACATAAAGCATTACAATCAAAATCATTGACCCTCATCTTAATGATGGGCTCCCAACCATCTTCTAACTTCCTGGGAATAGAGGTTTCAAGTTTTAGTTTCTCTTCTCTAGCTTTTATGAGAGCATTTGTAATATGTTTTGTAAAGGCCAAATTTATAGCACTAGCATTGGGACTTTTAGCAAGTTTTTGTAAGAACTTTATAACTTCAGAGATATGACAATCATCAAAATCTAAATCATTATGATCTACAGCAATAAGATCATTGTCCCCAATATTTTGAAAAATTTCAGCAGTTTTATCACAAGCAGTTTCAGCAGTTTTAGCAGTTTCAGGCAATTTTGCACGCTTTGCACTAGGAGTAGAAACATTGCCAACACCAATTATTTTACCATTGATAGTAGGGGGTGTAGCAACATGTGAAGCATTATCATTAATAGTGGTGGTAATAGTCCAAACTTTAGCTACATTATTCTCTTTAGCAAGTTTTTCATTTTCTTCTCTTTCCCACCTAGCATGCAATTTAGCCATCAATCTAATATTTTCATTAATTCGAACTTGGATGGCATTTGCTGTAGTAACAATTTTATTATCAATATCCTCAGGTTTAGCAGCCATTTTATTAATTAAAGAAGATTGTGACGCAGACATGTATGAGATTTGGTTTTCAGCATTTGAAAGCTTAGTTTGCAAACCAGAAATCTCCATATTTAAATTTTCAAGTTGATTTCCTATATTTTTCAACAAGGCAGATTGTTCATTCATAGTTTTAGTAAACAATTGATTTTTCTCATATTGTGATTGCATAAAGCTCTTAGTAGTTCTTTCAATTTCTAACATCTTTTCCTCATTAGGCGAAACGGGTCTACCATAAGAATTACCATAACCATTACCATTAGCTGAAGGATATGGCCTATAGTTGTTACCTGAATTATTCCTATAAGCATTGTTGTTGAAATTATTATTTTTAATGAAGTTCACATCAACATGTTCTTGTTGGGAAACCAATGAAGCAAAAGGAACATTATTAGGATCAACATTAGATCTACCATTCACAAGCATAGACATAATAGCATCAATCTTATCACTCAAGGAGGAGGTTTCTTCAACAGAATTTACCTTCTTACCTTGTGGAGCTCTTTCCGTGTGCCATTCAGAGTAATTTATCATCATATCATCAAGAAGCTTTGTTGCCGCCCCCAAAGTAATGGACATAAAGGTACCTCCAGCAGCTGAATCCAATAGATTCCGCGAAGAAAAATTCAATCCTGCATAAAAGGTTTGGATGATCATCCAAGTAGTTAGTCCATGGGTTGGGCAATTATTTACCAAAGATTTCATTCTCTCCCATGCTTGAGCAACATGTTCATTATCTAATTGCTTTAAATTCATTATGCTACTTCTCAAAGATATAATTTTAGCGGGAGGATAATATCTACCAATAAAAGCATCCTTACATTTAGTCCATGAATCAATACTATTTCTAGGCAAAGATAGCAACCAATCTTTAGCTCTTCCTCTTAAGGAGAAAGGAAACAATTTTAATTTTATAATGTCACCATCTACATCCTTATACTTTTGCATTTCACATAGTTCAACAAAATTATTAAGATGGGCAGCAACATCATCAGAACTAACACCAGAAAATTGCTCTCTCATAACAAGATTTAATAAAGCAGGTTTAATCTCAAAGAATTCTGCTGTAGTAGCAGGTGGAGCAATAGGTGTGCATAATAAATCATTATTATTTGTGCTAGTGAAGTCACACAACTTAGTATTCTCAACAGTACCCATTTTAGCAGTAGTAAATAAAGCAAACTAGATAAAGTAAATGCAAGTAACTAATTTTTTTGTGTTTTTAATATGGAGAACAAGACAGTAAATAAAGTAAAACTAGCAACTAATTTTTTTGTGTTTTTTATATAAGAGCAAACAAAGCAGTAAATAAAATAAAACAAAGCAAAGCAAGACAAAAACAAAGTAAAGAGATTGGATGTGGGAGACTCCCCTTGCAGCGTGTCTTGATCTCCCCGGCAACGGCGCCAGAAAACAGTCTTGATACGCGTAAAGCACACGCCCGTTGGGAACCCCAAGAGGAAGGTGTGATGCGTACAGCAGCACGTTTTCCCTCAGTAAGAAACCAAGGTTATCGAACCAGTAGGAGTCAAGGAACACGTGAAGGTTGTTGGTGGCAGAGTGTAGTGCGGCGCAACACCGGGGATTCCGGCGCCAACGTGGAACCCGCACAACACAATCATAGAACTTTGCCCCAACGTAACGGCGAGGTTGTCAATCTCACCGGCTTGCTGTAAACAAAGGATTAGATGTATAGTGTGGATGATGATGGTTGTTTGCGAAGAACGAGTAAAGAACAATTGCAGCAGATTGTATTTCAGATGTAAAGAATAGGACCGGGGTCCACAGATCACTAGAGGTGTCTCTCCCATAAGATAGCAGATGTTGGGTGAACAAATTACAGTTGGGCAATTGAGAAATAAAGAAGGCATAACAATGCACATACATATATCATGATGAGTACTATGAGATTTAATCAGGGCATTACGACAAAGTACATAGACCGCTATCCAGCATGCATCTATGCCTAAAAAGTCCACCTTCGAGGTTATCATCCGAACCCCCTCCAGTATTAAGTTGCAAACAACAGACAATTGCATTAAGTATGGTGCGTAATGTAATCAACACAAATATCCTTAGACAAAGCATCGATGATTTATCCCTAGTGGCAACAGCACATCCACAACCTTAGAGGTTGCTATCACTCCCCCAGATTCAATGGAGGCATGAACCCACTATCGAGCATAAATACTCCCTCTTGGAATTACAAGTATCAACTTGGCCAGAGCCTCTACTAGCAACGGAGAGCATGCAAGAACATAAACAACATATATGATAGATTGATAATCAACTTGACATAGTATTCAATATTCATCGGATCCCAACAAACACAACATGTAGCATTACAAATAGATGATCTTGATCATGATAGGTAGCTCACAAGATCTAACATGATAGCACAATGAGGAGAAGACAACCATCTAGCTACTGCTATGGACCCATAGTCCAGGGGTGGACTACTCACACATCGATCCGAAGGCGATCATGGCGATGAAGAGTCCTCCGGGAGATGATTCCCCTCTCCGGCAGGGTGCCGGAGGCGATCTCCTGAATCCCCCGAGATGGGATTGGCGGCGGCGGTGTCTCTGGAAGGTTTTCCGTATCGTGGCTCTCGATACTGGGGGTTTCGCGACGAAGGCTTTAAGTAGGCGGAAGGGCGGAGTCGGAGGAGGCACGGGGGCCCCACACGCTAGGGCCGCGCGGGCCCCCCTTAGGCCGCTCCGCCCTAGTGTGGCGGTGCCCCGTGGCCCCACTTCGTATCTCCCTCGGTCTTCTGGAAACTTCGTGGAAAAATAAGCCCCTGGGCGTTGATTTCGTCCAATTCCGAGAATATTTCCTTACTAGGATTTCTGAAACCAAAAATAGCAGAAAACAACAACTGGCTCTTCGGCATCTCGTCAATAGGTTAGTGCCGGAAAATGCATAAATATGACATATAATGTGTATAAAACATGTGAGTATCATCATAAAAGTAGCATGGAACATAAGAAATTATAGATACGTTTGGGACGTATCAATGTGCTGTTGCCACTAGGGATAAAACATCAATGCTTTGTCTAAGGATATTTGTATTGATTACATTACGCACAGTACTTAATGCATTTGTCTGTTGTTTGCAACTTAATACTGGAAGGGGTGCGGATGCTAACCCGAAGGTGGACTTTTTTAGGCATAGATGCATGCTGGATAGCGGTCTATGTTCTTTGTCGTAATGCCCTAAGTAAATGTCATAGTAGTCATCATGATATGTATGTGCATTGTTATGCCCTCTCTATTTGTCAATTGCCCAACTGTAATTTGTTCACCCAACATGATATTTATCTTATTGGAGAGACACCACTAGTGAACTGTGGACCCCGGTCCATTCTTTTACATCTGAAATACAATCTATTGCAATCACTGTTCTCTGTTGTTCTTTGCAAACAAACATCATTCTCCACACCATACGTTTAATCCTTTGTTTACGAGCAAGTCGGTGAGATTGACAACCTCAGTGTTAAGTTGGAGAAAAGTATTTTGATTGTGTTGTGCAGGTTCCACGTTGGCGCCGGAATCCCTGGTGTTGCGCCGCACTACACTCCTTCACCAACAACCTTCATGTGGCCTTCATCTCCTACTGGTTCGATAACCTTGGTTTCTTACTGAGGGAAAACTTGCTGTTGTACGCATCACACCTTCCTCTTGGGGTTCCCAACGGACGTGTGCTTCACGCGTTATCAGCGAGCGCCGGCCCTTCGGTAAGTATTTTCCGACCAATCATCATTCCCTTTTTCCGCCTGCAATTTTGTCTAAGAACTTTACTTATCTTTGCAGCTCGACTCGCTTGAGGAGAAAGACCTTGGGGTATTGATCTGGAATCGACAGACTAGGTCATCAAACCCGGAGGCCAGGTCTGATGCGGGAAACACTGAAGCTGCTCCGCTCGCCAAACGTAAAAGAGCAGCTGCCTCCGGGTCGACAGCCAAGCGCGCCCGCGAATCCCCCAGCGCCAAGACTACCAGAAAACTTGAGAAGGATAAACTCAGTCTCAAGGAGATTGATACCAGCAGCAGCAAGCAGGGCAGTGATGTCTAAGCACACTTATATTCTTTTAGACAGTGTTGGGCCTCCAAGTGCAGAGGTTTGTAGAACAGCAGCAAGTTTCCCTTAAGTGGATCACCCAAGGTTTATCGAACTCAGGGAGGTAGAGGTCAAAGATATCCCTCTCAAGCAACCCTGCATGCAATTACGATACACGAAGTCTCTTGTGTCCCCAACACGCCCAATACACTTGTCAGGTGTATATGTGTGCTACTTCAGCGAAGAGATAGTGAAATACAAATAATATGGATGATTGTAAGTAGTAACTGGAATCTGAAATAAAAATGGCAGCAAGCAAACATGTAGCAGATCGAACTGGTTGTAAACGGTGTTTCAATGCTTGGAAACAAGTCCTAGGGATCATACTTTCACTAGTGGACACTCTGAACAATGATACCATAATTGAATACATAGATATTATCACTTCACTATGCTACTGTGAACCACTCTTCGTTTGATAATAAACACAAATTCACTCTGTAGGTCTGCATAAGCATTCCTTAAAGTTTGCATTCCCAAATCTATGGACGCCCCACGCTGTCACTTTGAGCATACAAAGATGGTACTAACTAGTCACCACAATTCATAAGTATTTCTATAAATTAAGCTTAAGAAACAAACACGGTGTGCACACTGTCACCTTCACACTGTTGGACAAACTGTCCCTAGAGATCACATAATAAAACCTTGAGTAGCACAATAGTTGAAGAATAACATGTACTTATTCAACTAGATTACAATGCTCATGATCACATAAAAGATCATACATGGAGAGATAGATAGACCACATAGCTATCGGTAAAGCCCTCAGTCTCGGGGGAGAACTACTCACTCCTCATCATGGGAGTCAGCAAAGGCGATGAAGATGTCGGTGGAGTCGGAACAGAGACTTCTGTCCCCCGGATCTTGTCTTCGGCGGCGGCGGAGTTAAAGAACTTTTCGTGGATGGGGGCTGGTTGATTCAGGGTTCACGCGTCGGGAGGCTTCTTATAGGCGGAAGGGCGAGGTCGATGGAGGCCAGGGGGCCCCAGAACACCCCTAGGCGCGGCCGCCTAGGCCTGGTCTGGCCGCCCTGTGGCGCTTCTTCGTCCCCCCTCTAGACTTCGTCTTTGTTACGGAAAAATAAGATCTTCGGCTTTTGTTTCGTCCAAATTCGAGAATATTTCATGTACAACTTTTCTAAAATACAAAACAGCAAAAAATAGGGAACGCACACTGTGGCATCTTGTCAATAGGTTAGTGCCGAAAAATGTATAAAAGTGCAACGAAAATGATGAGCAGGTGTAAAACAAGCATGGAGCATCAAAAATTATAGATACGTTTGCAACGTATCATCATCCCCAAGCTTAACTCCTGCTCATCCTCGAGTAGGTAAGTGATAACAAAATAACTTTTGAGATGACATGCAGCCAACACAATCTTGATCAAGTTATTGTAAAAGCATTGTGAGTTGGGATCAAAGTACTCTAAACATATGCATGATAGATATAATTCTAACAATAAAACTTAGCAACTATGTTATTAATGAGAAGTAAATCAAACAAAGGATCATGAATAATTGTGCACTGAATTGTTTATTGTTTAGCATAGAGAAAAGATAGCAAAGTGTCACTTAGCTTGTCCTTTATGAAGTAGCAAAACATAATATTCATGACACCTTTAAAGTTCAAAGGGTGACTAGATACAAGTAATTTAAGAACAAGCAATAGCATAATCATGAATCAATCAATAATAATTTTTGGGACTATGCACATTATACTCAGAATGACAACTATGCTCTCTTAATTGGTGCATAAAGTAAGAAGATGAAGACTCAACATAAAAGTAAAATAAATGTCTTTTGTAGAAGGAAGCAAGATTAACAAGTTTTATAAATATTCCAAAAAGTATGGTACTCATTAGTTTTGAGCTCTCATTACCTCTATCATACGCATCTTGAATTGTTAAAGTTAATGTGAGGCAAATATGAGTTATGTGCTTGATAAATCACAAGTTGAAAATCTCGTGCCCCTTGAATACGAGTACCTAAACCTCATGCTACTCAAATTAGGTTCCAAATAAGTTCTTGTCATGGTAAGTATACATGTATCATTGAGAACGCCTACGGGGTATCTTCCACCCCATGATATAGGAGCATTCCCATACTAAAATGACAAAACAAACAGACAATGAGCATCTCAACAATCCTCTTATTTACTATGGGCATAGCTTTTTTTTATTGAAGATGCTTCACAGAATGCTCACTATGGTTTGCTGTAAATTTCCACCATGAATGATGCATGGTTTAAGTTGGCCGCCCAGGCGTTTCTCTAACATATATACAAACTCCATGAACTTACAAGTTTCCATTTTATTTACCGCTAGGCATCCATAAGCAAAAGAACTGGATATCAACTAGGAATAAGTGCAATGTTGAAAGCATGCCCGTTAAATCATGGTTGTGCTAAATCCCAACTCGTAATTTGCAAGCATATAATCTTGAGAAGATAGTCACAATGGCTCAATTTTATTAGGTGCAAGAAAGTAAATGTGACATCAAGTTCGTAAGAGCTTTACTAACTAGTTTTCTCATGACAAAATTTAATTTAAAAGATAGATAAAAACATGATGAATATACTTGGAATAGCAATGATGCTAGTAGGTAGACATGGTTGACACAATTGGCAAGCTTTGGTTTTTGGTAATTGGATGCACGAGTAGAGCTCATACTCAGTACATGCGAAGGTTAGCAAAAGATTGGGATCGACCAACTAAGAGAGCAATAATGACCATAATCATGCATACCGACAAAATATTATTAATCAAAGAATAAATTGATATTACAAGTCAAAAACTAAATGATCATAGAGGCTTTAGTTGACTGGTTTGTAGTCATAACATGGTATAAGCATGTGCCAAGTCAACTCAATAAAGCATCAAAGGAGAATACCATAATATTATGCTTTGTATGATGGAAACAACACATGATTCTTTCAATAGCACATTATGCACTCTCAGCTATTTGAGACAAGTCAGGCTACAACAATAAATACTAAACATATAATAATAATAAAATCCAACATGACATGCCAAAGTTTATACCACAGTCTAGACAAGCTTCCTGTTGCATCACTATAACCATGAAACATTTTACTCATCTCTAACACCAATCAATTTATTTAAAACAACTTTCATAGATAATAATCAATAAAGACCAGAAAGTTAATCATACATAAATAAAGAAAATTAACAAACTCTGAATAAAATATGAGTGGAAAACCAAGAGCTAAACGCAATACTAGCCAAAGAGAACACTCACAGAACAATAAGAGTGAAAACTAGAGTGTTATATGCAATGAAAATGGAGCGTGTCTCTCTCCCACACAAGAATACTAGGATCCAACCATATGCTACAGCAAACAAACGGGGGCCCCCCGACACCTGCACTCGGCAGACTGGGCACCGATCGGCGTGCCGAAAGCGGATCGACCGCCGCGTGTCCAGTTGGGTCACAGATTTGAAAAAAAATGAAACGTGTATTATTTCTCGAATTGATTAAAATAATCATATTATTAAAAAAACTCGCAAGCATCATCACGTCACCAGCACGGTGGCTAGCAGCCTAGCACCACTTATCTTTTGTTCACACCCTAGTTCGAATCCCAATCCACGAAATTCAATTCATTTTTTAGCTCATGTGCTTCACAGGTGGGCCGGCCCACAACCAGAAATGCCCACGTGAAAACAGATGCCGGAAATCCGGCCCAGTAAACAAAGGTTCGCGCGAGACACAATTATTATGCCAAAAATGAGTAAACCCACCGAACGCTAATCGCAAAGCAGACAAAATCAGACGGTTTAGCATTCTACTAAGCTCTAGCTTAATTCTCAGTACCGAGAATTAGCAAAACCGTAATAATATTTGAGAAAAAAATGTCATCTCTATACGCCAGGAACAAAGACAATGGAGTAATACATTTGATTGCCCATGATAGTCCTGACTCCCGGCAAGTCGGCGTCAGCAACAAGCAGGCGAGTGAGCACTGCATACGCATGACCGGCATGCCGCATACGCATCGCAACAGCCGTCTAGGCTAACGACTGATCAATTTCATCCACGATTTCTCTTGTCAGATCTAGCTCTTTACCTCTCTTCTTTGTAAATTTGTTTAGCTAATTCTTATTGCATTGCAAAACTACAACATGGATTCATTAGTCATCAGTGTAATTGTTTCTATATAGTAATTGTAGAATCTGGCAAATTAATTGATATTTCTATTGATCTTATAGCAGGTTTTATAACCGTACAATTGCATGACAACCTTATGATATTGATTTTTTTAAATCTAGTTGCCCCACCCTAACGCAAAATCCTAGATACGTCACTGGACGTTGGTGTCCTTCTGGTTACCTAGTGGCTGCTAACGGGAGAAGGAGATACATACACGTGAGAGTGTAGCAACTGTTCATGATGTATTTATGGTGGGAGCTCAGTGATGGAAGCATATGGAGGGTGCATGCAATCCCCGTCCGGTAAACAAGCACAAGGAAAGGTGAGAAATGAAATAACCAAAGAGGAAAGAGAAGATTGGTGCAATGATATCTTGCAGTCATATGGATGACGCATGCAAGCCCCATCCCGGTAATCAAGCACAAGGAAACGCGAGGAATGAAATAACCAAAGTTGAAGGAGAAGATTTGATAGTGAAACTGATACCTTTCCAATCATGACAAGATTACATCAAGGGTTAGCCTTGAGCCCATACATATTTTCCTTGGTGATAGATGAGGTGAGGATATACAAGGAGATATTCTTTGGTGTATGCTCTTTGCTAATGACGTGGTGCTAGTAAATGAAACCAGGGCTGGCGCAATAGGAAGTTAGAGCTATGGAGGCAGACGTTTGAGTCAAAAGGTTTTAGACTAAGCATGATCAAGAGGAACATGCGATGCGACTTTAGTGGTGTTAGTGGTGAAGACGAAGATGTTAGTTTAGAAGGACAGATAATGCCTAAGAGGAACACCTTTCGGTACTTGGATCAATGTTGCAAAGCAATATTGATATCAGCGAGATTGTTTGCCGCATGATCAAGGCTTGGATGGCGGCAAACATCGGGTATCTTATGTGACAAGAAGGTCCCACAAAAGCTAAAATGTATGTTCTATAAGACCGTAGTCAGACCGGCAATGCTATATGGGGAAGAATGTTGGCCCACTAAAAAGCTACACATCCAACAAATGAGTGGCACCGGTCAACGAGAAGCCAGTCCAACACCGACTAAGTTGGTTCGGGCATATCCAACGGAGACCTCCAGAAGAATTCTAAAGAGTATTAAGGAGACTAGAAGGGTAGTGATCCATGTGCCGAAATCTTAGTTTATTTTTTCCCTTCTTCTTCTTCTTCTTGTTTTTTCTGTTGGGTTTCATATCTAACCTATCTAACTTACTTGAAAAAAGGCTTTGATGTTATTGTTGTTGTTGGAAGGAGAGGATTGATGCAACGATATATCTTCAAGTTCAAGTTCTCTGGAGACCGTAATCTTTGTTCGAAATGTTGTGACAAACTTAGCCCACAATGATACCACTTGATCTCTCTAAACCAAGTGAGAGCACATCCACTATGGGTATCTTAAGTTGATCCTTTGAATCTTTACAAAGTCCTTCATTGAAATCCACACTCTTGAATGCTCACAAGGCAACTCCAACTGTTCAGGGTTTTCATTAATCCAAGAGTAACAAGAAGAATATTACACAAGATTGATAGTAACCTTTTGACTTGATGTTAATGTAGACCTAGATCTACTATGTATTTTACCTGAAAGAAATGCAAGAGTACGTTATAAGGGATGAAGAGGAATTGTGCTTTTGGAGGGCAAGGCAATGTCAGATCTCAAAGTGGCAGAGAAATTGGATGTTACGCTCATCGTGGGTGCCATGTAGCCTCCATCCCATATATCAGGCTATATAAACTCAGTAGGTTTCCGTTCAAGGCCCGATCCCTAACCTGGAACCTCCTGAATCCTGACTGAAGGCATAAAAGTACATGTGTTGGAGGCATGGCAAAGCTTTAAGAAAAGTTTTTGCTCCCTTTCAAAAAAGTTTGACCCTAAATGCTTCGCTCCCACGAGTGCTTCATAAAACCATCTCAATCATAATCGTTTGCATCATGACCGAACTCATAGTGGAGACATGACGAGAAACCCTCGCGTTTCTTCATTCCATATCTCCCATGAGGTTAGCATGATGTGTGATGCCAAATATTTTTTGACGCGTGCCATTGTTGTAGATGACGGCTTCCCACCATTCCCTCACGGTGTCGAACTTGGACCACCGAGATGTGTCATCCGAGGTGAGCCCAAGCCAAGCGACGATCATGATTCAAATTGGAAGAGTGTAGCGACATTTAGAAATGAGGTGTGCCGCCGTTTCATCTTCCCGCTCACAAAGTTGGCAAAGCCCACAATTTTGCCATACTCTTTTTTTTTTGGAGATGATCCACCGTCCACACTTGGTTTTGAAGTATAAGCCATGCAAAAAAACCTGCACTTGGAAGGAGCCCAGTTTTCCAAAAGGCCTTCGGCATGTACGAGCGAGTCATACCCATAAATTAAGCTTTGTAAGCAGATGCCGCCGAGTATTCCGGCCACCATCTTTATTTAGCAATATAAACTACTCCCTCCGTTCCTAAAAAAAAGCTTTCCAACTTTGTCTAGATACGAAGGTGTATAGATATATTTTAGCTATAGATTCATCCATATCTAGAAAAAGTTGCAAACCTTTTTCCGGAACGAAGGGATAATCGTTCATATAAGTACTTCAAAATCCTCTACTACAAGGCAGATCATGGAAAGCCAGAAACACCGTCCTCCGCAAAAGAGCAGAAAAGGGACACGAGAGAAATAAATGCTGAATTTGTTTCATCATCAGCTTAGAATGACTACTGCACCAAGCCTTGTCGGTGTTCCCGTTTCATTTGTAAAAGTTATTATATTTGTTAAAATCAACCCTTTAAAAACACAACATTGGAAAAACAATGGACACCGCTAGTGAAGAGGGGTTTCACCCAATCATTTGTCTTCGCCGAAATGCTTATTGGAACCATATCCAGCTTCAAACATGCCTCTGCTAACTAATTTCTTCCTATTCCGCAGCAACTCTTGTCACTTACACCTAGCATCTTTATTTAGCAATTTAAACTACTCCGTCTGTCCATAAAATGATGTCTTAGATATATCTAAACTTTGATGCATTCTAATACATCCAAGTTTAGATAAATCTAAGCATTCAAGTTTATATAAATTTAAGACATGTTTTTATGGACAGAGGTAACAGTATCATTTGCTTCTTGTTAGTATTTTACTTCAGCATTCATCATTTTGGCAGACAAGTGCGACTTTGCACATTTGCAGGAGACTATTTTCCAGGGCTCCAGGCCCCTTAATCTACCTTGCAGCAGTGGACAGAAAAGTTGAGCATCGACCGGTTACTCTTGTTTTCCCTGCGTCGATCAATCGATCATCAAACATGGGTGAGACGCATGGCGACGGCTGGACAGAGTGTGTGAGGAAGGAAGCATGGCCCGATCGAGATTGGCCGCATCCCACCCGCCAAAACAAAGCGACAGCGATCGGCGTCGATCCTTCCCCTCTCGCCGTCAGCCGCTTGCTCCTGTCCCCGTATGGATCGGCCGTTGTAGCGAAGATAAGGGAGTGGGATAGCTCTCTACTCCGTACACGGCGCGCGCGGGCCCCCGTCATCGTCTCCCTCCCCTCTCGCTGAACAACTAGCCCATGATGGCAGCGGTGCAGCAGCAGTAGCAGTAGCGGTGCCAGCGCCCCCAATTCCGACGGCCATGCCGCGCGGTCTTCCCAGCGGGCATATACCTACCTACGCGCGCAGCATGCACTGTACACCACAGATCGCTTCTCGCAGATCGACGCAAGGCTAGCTAAGTGCTTGCTTTCTGCCTCCTCTGCGCTGCCCCCTGTTCATCGCTCTTCATCTCTCCTAGATTCCACAGTGCACTGCTAGAGCTAGATAGCCAGATAATAAAAGAAATATAATGAGATGAAGAGCTGAGGTACGTGCGCCTTGGTTTCTTGGATCACGCGCCCGCACGCCAAGCAAGAAGGAGGAGAGGAGTGCTGTTGCTGCTAGCTGAAGCTTCACGTTAATGGCGTCCAAAGGTACATGCCGTAACCATGTCGTCCCTGCCTCTGCTTCACCATTCTTCTAGCTTGAGTTTCAGGTAGTCTACTACTAGTTGAATTCAGGTCCCGGGTAATCTGAGTAGACGTACTAGCGAGAGCTAGAAGAAGTAGAACACTAGAACTCCTGATCGAGCGCGGTTATTCCGCTGAGTTGCCTAGCTAGATAGCTCTCCACTCTGATTGATGATAGGATCGCCTGCCACATGCGTGCACTTCTTCAAATAAACAATTATGCAGTAATTGGCTGTAGATCATAGCCCAAGTCACTCTAATCTTTTGCTTCTTCATTCACCCTCAGTTCAGTTCAGCTGTGCACACACGCGCGCGGTCGAGAATCCCTTGACTGAGCTCGATCACTCTCGGCCTCTAGTATTACTCTACCGATTATCTCACCCATGACTGAGCTCTACACACCCACACATGTAGCTTTTTCGATAAACCCACACATGTAGCTTTCCACATGGCTAAACAAACTACTGTTTCACTGTAGCTGTACAGTCTTGCTGTTACCCACAACCAGCGGGCTAACAGTCCGGAGACTGAATTACCTAGAGGGAATTGAAGATAAACAAGAGTAGAGTAGAGCAGGCCAAGTACGGAACTATCTTTCGAGCTCAAGCTCCATGTAGCTGTTTTTTTTTCTGGAAAAAATATTCGAAAACAGCATTTACAAGTTTCAAAAAAATCTGCATCAAATCTGAATATGCATAAGGATGTATTCTACGATCGTGTAAAATCTCAATGCTAAATGTCGTGTACTTTGGGCTACACAAAAATGACAAGTTCTGACAAAATTTACGAGTTTTAAAATGTGTAATGTTCATTATTCCAAGATCTGCATTTTTGTATCTCAAAGTATAAGGTATTTCCTATTGAGATTTTACACACTTGTAGGATAGATCTCTATCTACATCCAGATTTGTTGTCAGATTTTCTTGAATCTTTTAAACATGGTTTTCAATTTTTTCAAGAAAACAAGCTACATGGAGCTCAAGCTCCAAAAGTCCACACTCAGGCCAAGCGATTATAAGTTGAGGAATTGCTTTCTCGAAGTGGAAACACAACATTAATTGCCTGATTAGGTGTGATCGATTCCCTGAGGCTGAGGAAAAGGAGGATCAAGACGTACGCATACGTGTGTGCGTACGCGCGCCCGTCTGTCTGTATCTGTATGTATGTGGTAGCAGAGGTTCACTGTCCTGAATCGATCCTTCCGCTTGCGTCCATTGGCTGGATGGATGAGGATGATATATGTGGATGAGACAGACACTTGTGCTTCAACACTGCCTGTCCCTTTTAGCTAGGCTGGCCTTGCTTGCTGGTGGATGCTACTGTGTGATTTTCTCTCACCGTGATCACTTTCACCTTTCACCTGACTTGCACTCCACTTGCTGTTGCTACTTCCTAGCTAGTACTAACACTTCAGATTAAATCTAACAAAGATACTCCATCCGACTTAATAACATAGGACCTTTTACCTTTTTTAGATACGCTTTAGTCTGTATTTAGTCTATTTTTAGCGTGTAGATTAACTCGTTTTGATCCGTATCTAGTTTATTTTAAAATATCGACTAGATTTGCACATACACAGTTGCAACGCAGCTTTTTAGAACCGTATCTAACAAAGCTGAGAGTACTTAGTACTTTAGTACTGATGCTACAGTGAGCCACTACACTCCAACTTACACTTGCAGCTGACTTGGCCGGAATAGGACGTGCATGGCACTCTAGCTACAACTACAGAAAATATCTCCTCAAGTAGCGAGAAAAATGATATTGTAGTATCTGAATCACATGTTACTGTATAAAGAATCGAATTCCATGCCTTCTGTTTTCTCCCCTGAAACCACTTTCTGAGCATGCAGGGATCCATTCCGACATTAAATGTTCTAGTTTTTTTTTTGGATCGCATGTATTTAGATGTATTTTTTGTGTCCGTTCAATCATTTCACTTCATATATAACCCACATTAAAATATTTAAAACATCTTATACTTCAAAATGGAGGGACTTGCTTCGTAACCTTTTGTGCCGCCCATTTCTATCGGCCCGTTCTGAATTGTTCTGAATTATAAGATGTTTTAGAGTAGCTTTTTTTTCAAATCGTACGTATGTAGACAAATTGTCTTGCAAATACAAAAAATCTAGACGCATTTTTGTGTGTAAGTTCAATCATCTCAGTTGCATGTGTAACCTACACTGAAATATCTAAAACATCTTATAACTCAAAACAGAGGAAGTTGCTAACAACTGATGCTCCAGTTAGTCACTACACTCCAACTTGCACTTGCAGTCGACTTGGCCGGAATACGACATCCATGGCACGCACTCTAGCTACAAACACAAAATATGTCACCAAGTAGTGAGAAAATCGGTACTGTGGTATCTGAACCACATGGGCCGTGAATAAAGCGATGCAGATCGACATATATATGCTCCTTAGAGAATCGAATTACATGCCTTTGTTTCCTCTCTTCGTCTTGTTAGCACAACTTTCTGAGCTTGCAGGGATCCAATCCATCCCCTTTGCTGTATCCGTATCAACAACCTTTTGTGCCGCCAATTTCCATCAAACCACTACTTCGAGTATCGACGAACAAGTGTCGATCTCCAGCGGATAACACCATGAATGCGCTCCAGCATAC
Organism: Lolium rigidum; assembly: GCF_022539505.1. Classification (NCBI taxonomy): domain Eukaryota; kingdom Viridiplantae; phylum Streptophyta; class Magnoliopsida; order Poales; family Poaceae; genus Lolium; species Lolium rigidum. Next base: position 140,094,950 of record NC_061512.1, read on the forward strand.
TAGTATGAGCTGAATTATATGTGGCATGAGGCCAAGTGCATGTTATATTTCTCTACGTACAGTACCAGCTATAGCTACTCATCCAACAGACTGACTTGATAGAGAAACCCATGAAAGCTAAAGATCATCCATCCGTGCTGCGAAAAGTTAATGCAGATTAGTTGGTGTTGATTAGACCTTAACCACTATACGTCTTTGCTACTGAATGCGACTCAGTTCCTGATAATTCAGAAGCACCAGCAGAATCGACTGATCGATTTCCGAATGATCAAGCTGCAGTATCCTAGAAGTACGACGATCAACGATTTAGCTCGAGTCTTTGATTGTTTGATCAACGGTTTTCGGTGCAAAAATGCTTCTTTAATTTCTGTCGAACACCTAGCTTCACAGAGTAGTGGAGTACCTAGCTAGCTTGACAGAGTAGTGGTGGTGGATGCAGGTGCAGGAGGCGGCGGGCATGACGAACCCCAGCGGCCGAAGCAGCAGCTGCCGCGCGACTCCCGCGGCTCGCTCGAGGTCTTCAACCCCTCCTCCTCCGCCGTCGAGCCCCCCACCGCGTTCCGCCCCGCCGCTGCCAGGTCCGCCTCCCCGTTCATCGAGGAAGCACCGGGCGGCATCGAGGATGTCGGCAAGGCGACGCAGCGGGCGGCGGAGTGGGGTCTCGTGCTCCAGACCAACGAGCAGACGGGCCGCCCCCAGGGCGTGTCCGCGCGCTCCTCTGGCGGCGGCGGCTCCGCCCGCAGCAGCTCCGACGACAAGGCCGTCGCGGGCGCCATCCCCCGGGTCTCGGAGGAGCTCCGGGCCGCGCTCTCGGCGTTCCAGCAGACGTTCGTGGTGTCGGACGCCAGCCGCCCCGGCCACCCCATCATGTACGCCAGCGCCGGCTTCTTCAACATGACCGGATACACCTCCAAGGAGGTCGTCGGAAGGAACTGGTACCAAATGTTCTTTCTTTCGAATTTATCCTCCTTCATTCACCAAATGGCATTCTGCACAAATTAACTGAATGTGGCAATTGTGCTGTGCAGCCGCTTCCTCCAAGGCTCCGGCACTGACCCGGCGGAGATCGCCAAGATCAGGAAGGCTCTAGCTGACGGCTCAAACTACTGCGGCCGTGTCCTCAACTACAAGAAAGATGGCACGGCATTCTGGAACCTCCTGACCATTGCTCCCATCAAGGATGAGGAAGGCAATGTCCTCAAGTTCATAGGGTCAGCTACCCCTTGTCTTCCTCATTACATTAGCGCTACGATTTAAAGATACTGAACAATTTGCGTTGCTATTCCAGGATGCAAGTGGAAGTGAGTAAATACACTGAAGGGAACAAGGATACGGTTGTTCGTCCAAATGGCCTGCCCGAGTCACTCATCAAATATGATGGTACTACTATTCTCTTGGCTTAAAAGATTTGCTACTAGCTAGCAGGTTCTGTCATTTACAGAACTTAAACTGTTTCCAAACTGAAGAGGAAAAAATATTTGTGCAGCTAGGCAGAAGGATCAGGCCCGTAGCTCAGTTTCTGAGCTTCTGTTGGCCATCAAGAATCCACGTTCATTGTCAGAATCAAGTAATAGCACCTTCAAAAGAAAATCACAGGAATCAGTTGGTGCGTTGTCAGGTGATCGTCCTGGCAAGAGAAGCTCGGAAAGTGGATCTCGACGTAACTCAAAAACTGGAGCAAGGAGCTCACTGCAAAAAATCAACGAAGTTCCTGAAAGAGGCAATAAAGGTCGAAAATCTGGTCTGTTTTCACTTATGGGGTAAGCTCGTTGATACAAGTCAAATGATAGAGTTGCAATGTCTCATCTCTTAATTCTGTTGTGCATTTCACTGTCCATTTTTTTATTTTTGTCTTATTCAATTTGTATGTGCAGTTTACTTGGTATGGGCCAGGGAAATGTAGAAAAGAACATGCTGAAACCAAGAGATGAAGATCCGCTGCTTGACAGTGACGATGAAAGACCTGAGAGCTTTGACGATGAGCTAAGGAAGAAAGAAATGAGAAGGGGTATGGACTTGGCTACTACACTTGAGCGTATTGAGAAGAACTTTGTCATTACTGACCCAAGATTACCAGATAATCCCATTGTAAGATTCATCAGGAAGCACCTGTACCTCTTACTCCACTCAACTTTTCGTTCATATAAATATCAACTTTCTTGAATATGTGTTCATTATTTTATCGGTGTTTCAGATATTTGCGTCCGATAGTTTCCTGCAGTTGACAGAATATTGCCGTGAAGAAATTTTGGGGAGAAACTGCAGGTGAATGACAGTCTTACCTTAGACATGCATTGCACAATTTAACTGAAAATGTTTTTCTGATCTTTAGTAAATTTAGCTCTTTGTAGATTTACTGTTGCAGTGTAGTAAAATCCTGATACTGAACCTCTATTGATCTGCACTTTTGTAGATTGGTATAGGCTAGTGTTTCATGCAAAAGACTAATAATGCATCACTGCCATGTTACTTCCCTGTGTCCTCCTTGCAGGTTTCTCCAAGGTCCTGAAACTGACCGCGCGACAGTGAGGAAAATTAGAGATGCCATAGATAACCAAACAGAGGTCACGGTTCAGCTGATTAATTATACAAAGAGTGGTATGCTAGTCTTCACATGCTTTGCATGTTCATGCCATGCAAGAGTATCATGCAAATTCTTTTCAATGCTTCTGTTCTCCCAAATGTTTGGCTCAGATACAATATCTTTGTATCAGTTATTAACATAGTAAAATTCCTATTTTCATGTTGAAATGTATCCCATCATGGCAACGAGTCCAGCTAAAATTACTTACTTTCATGCATCACTTCTACAGGTAAAAAGTTCTGGAACCTGTTTCACTTGCAGCCTATGCGTGATCAGAAGGTACTATAATAATGGACGCCATCATATGGGAAATGTTTTCTAGCTTATTCCATATAATTCAGTGGTAACTACTTTTCATGTAATTTGAGGTGCATCACTTTTGACTGTTGATCAGGGAGATGTCCAGTACTTTATTGGGGTTCAGTTGGATGGAACTGAGCATGTCCGAGATGCTGCTGAGAGAGAGGGAGTCATGCTGGTTCGTATCCATTTTACATAAAACTAGATTATTTGTGCATGTAAATATGCCATAGAAAGCAACAAAAATAGATAGATGTATCTTCAATAGCTACTCTTTTACCAACACCAGGTATTTGGAGTGCAAAATTTTGTTTACACCAACTGCCAGTGAACTTGTGAATTGTTATGCACATGCCATGTTAGTCTTCGTATTTAACATTCTACTTGCAAGATTTATGTTGTTTCTGCATAAACTAAATTAACCACGTAATTTGCCACACACCTTAAATTTTAAATTCCTGTTATCTGAAAACATATGTTTAAGAACTAACATGAATTGTTCATGTGACAGATTAAGAAAACTGCAGAAAATATTGATGAGGCTGCAAAAGAACTTCCAGATGCTAATTTGGTAAGGCAAAACTATTATTTCTCTAGTTCATCAAACATGTGTGTGGAGTTCTGACAGTCATCCATTGCTTCCAGAGACCGGAGGATTTGTGGGCCAACCACTCAAAAGTAGTTTTGCCAAAGCCACATATGAAGGATTCTGCATCATGGAGAGCCATCCAAAAAGTATGATATAGTTTACCAAACTGCTTACTACATGTCATTTTAGGCTCAATAGATGAAACTAGCTATATGTAAAGAAACTAGAGATTTATACCCGCAAAAAAAAGAAACTAGAGATTTGGGTGCCTCTCATGTGTTTAATTTTTATTTCAAAATGGCTCTCATGTGTTCAATGGAAATATATACCTGGTTGCTCTTCGCTATTCTCATTTTATGAAGAAACTTGAGAGAGTGATTTACCGTGCATTTTGCTGTATACTGCAGTTGCCATTAGAGAACAGTGATTATGTCTACTGTATTTCTATATTGCGAAGACCAGGAGATCGTTGGAGACATACATATGGCATTTTCTCAGCGATGATCATGTTACTTCTTTTGTAGGTTCTTGAGGGTGGAGAAAACATTGACTTGAAACATTTCAGGCCTGTGAAACCTTTGGGATCTGGTGACACTGGAAGGTATATCCTATCATATTTTATTTGAAACAGAATTACGTTGAGTTCCCTTGTCATTAGCAATCAAATAGTAAACCATGTGAACTTGCAGCGTGCACTTGGTGGAGTTGTTAAACACAGGTGAATACTTTGCCATGAAAGCTATGGATAAAAGTGTCATGCTTAACCGCAATAAGGTATATGACTATTCTTTCAACTTCTGAAATTATATCAACACTCATTGTCATAGGAATACGTAGTAGTCCGCTTCATGTTTCTGCTAACATTGTAATGCCTCTAGGTCCATAGAGCTACGGCCGAACGACAAATCCTTGATATGTTGGACCATCCATTCCTTCCGACATTATATGCATCATTTCAGGTTTGTTACATTAATATAAGGCAGCGAACTTATTAAACATAACACTGTACTTCTTCATGTGTATTCATCTTGGTGAGTAAGCTTGTCTAATTCCTAGCATCCCAACATAGACACCGAAAACTTTTAAGGTTTTTCCAGTCTTATAATTCCTTATTAAATGTAGTACTGTATATCGATTGGTTCCGGTAATCCTGATCAATATTATGTTAGTTTTGTTTTAAAGCCAACAGTTTAGAAACCTGGCTGTTATTCATGCCTTGTTCTCAAGGGCTTGAGGCTCTGCATAGACCTTCAATCTGCAAGTTGTTTAAATAATATTAATTTAAGCTTGTTTGAGAACAAACACACTAGGTCTTACTTTGTTAAACCCTATTATAGCAGCCCTGGGTTGCAATCTAATATCTTTTCTATCATGTTTTGGAGAGGTGGTGGGTCTGGTGTAAGGGTGGGATTATTTTAATTTCATTGACACCATGACTTTTAATGTTCTTCCAGAGAGTAACCTTTTTTTCTGTTCACGTTCTTGCAGACCAAGACACATATATGTCTCATTACAGACTACTACCCTGGCGGGGAGCTCTTTCTGCTCCTAGATAGACAACCTCTAAAGGTTCTGCGGGAAGATGCAGTCAGGTCATAATTCAAACTGTTTATTTTTTGTTAAATCTGGTGGGGTTATTTGCATGATTTTGGTTGAAGCAACAACATAGGTCACTGATCACAGTCGCAGGCGTGGTACTTCAATGTTTTTCAGTTTTGTCCAATCTAAATGTTGTAGAGTATAAGAATATTTTTCATGATTGTGACAGGTTCTATGCTGCTGAAGTTGTCATTGCACTCGAATACTTGCATTGCCAAGGTATATACAAACACCACACAGCATGCTCCTATCTGATTTTGTGTACTCCCTCCATCCCACGAAGGTTGTCTGAGATTTGTCAAAATTTGGATGTATCTAGACACAACCTTTATGGGACCTTTCTGGGACGGAGGGAGTACATGAAAAACTCTGAAAGTCTCTTTGATTATCCTGCCTGTGAGCATTATCTGTTGTTAATTATGTCCACCTTTCGAATGCAAGCCTTCAGTAAGTATTTAGCCCTTGTAGCATGTCAGTAGGGCCTTAAAAATGAAAAACTCTGAAAGTCTCTTTGATTATCCTGCCTGTTATCTGTTGTTAATTATGTCCACCTTTCGAATGCAAGCCTTCAGTAAGTATTTAGCCCTTGTAGCATGTCAGTAAGGCCTTAAAAATGAGTGTCTTTTCTTACCAAGATAAAAGAACAGCTGGCACTTTTTGATGATTTATCACATTCTGTTGCTTAGAATACAGCTGAGATGTCTACTTCATCCAGTGTGATATGTTTCCTTCTATTTAATATTATTTATCCTCAGGTATAATCTACCGAGACTTAAAGCCGGAGAATATCTTACTTCATAGAGATGGACACATCTCCTTGACAGACTTTGATTTGTCTTGCCTGACATCTTGCAGACCGCAGGTAAAATGACAACAATAAAATTTTACAAAAGTTAACTCAATTCCTGAACCTTTTTCTCTTTCAAACAAATCATAAAGCATTCTTATATTTGTATGTGTTGCTGGACAAAAAAAGGGGAGGTTAACTTCAGTATCATCATAGGTTATGAGAGGTGAAGTAATTATATTTTCTATTCGTAGGTATTTCTTCCAGAAGAAGCTAATAAGAAAAGTAGGAGGAAAAGCAGGAGTTCACCCATCTTTTTTGCTGAACCTATGCGAGCATCCAACTCATTTGTTGGTACAGAGGAGTACATTGCACCTGTATGTATTCTATCTTGGTTTTTCTTCATTCAGCACCGTTTTTTTGCCATGTTTTCATATTTCCCCGGTTTTTCCATGATGTAGAGAATTTAATTCTTATATCGCTCCTTGTGTTGCAGGAGATTATTACTGGTGCTGGCCATACAAGTGCTGTTGATTGGTGGGCGCTAGGTAAACAGCTGTTCTACCACCTATGCAGTTTCTTTGTACATGTGGTGATGCTCATGAAGTCATTTGGTTATTCAGGGATTCTTCTCTATGAAATGCTGTATGGTTACACACCCTTCAGAGGTAAAACCAGGCAAAGGACATTCGCCAACATCCTTCACAAAGACATCAGATTTCCGGCGAGTATATCGGTAATGAAGAAAGCAGCTAACATATATTATGATATCTTTCAAACAAAATTTTGGTTGCTTTGGAGAATCAGAAAAACCATATATTGCCTCACAAAGTTTACTCGGTCGGGTGTTGTATGAATGAGCAGGTGAGCCTCCCAGCAAGGCAGCTGATTTACAGGTTGCTACACCGTGACCCTACGAATAGGTTGGGATCGTATGAGGGATCAAATGAGATAAAAGAGCACCCCTTCTTCCGTGGCATCAACTGGGCTCTTGTGCGCGGCACGGTAATGAATACTCTCTCAACAAGTATAATTTGCCATCTTGTTGTTCCCCGGCATAGGACTTAATCGTAGGGGTAGCTAGGTTTCGGTTTGCTACTACTTTTCTTGATTTGTTGTTCCTTTTCATTTTTCTTTTGCTTCGGCCTTCTTGTCTTGGGTTTTTGTAGCTCACTTATGTTTTTGTTGCTCTCACTTATTTCTTGCGATCTTCTAATATGAAATGGCGCTGGCTCATCAGCTTAATCCCTGTGATCTTCTTCTAAGCTTAATTCTTCTAAGAAGAGATCCAAAAAGAAATAATTTGGTCTTGGACATCAGAAATTCAGACTTCTATGTACCAACTAACAATGAAATTGGTGCAGGCTCCTCCAAAGCTGGATGCTCCCCTGTTTCCGGATGACATGGACAAGGGAATGGGCGATGCAACTTCTGCCGCTGCTGATAATCACACCGACATGTTCTGAATAAAGAAGCTGGCCTAGATAAAGACGCATCTAGGTCGAGCTCAATCACGCATGTTTCTTTGTTATCGCTATCTGCCGTTTATGTTCGAGTGTACCTAGGGAGGTAGGAGATGGAATAACTAAGCTAGTTTGAGATCGATGTAGACTACTGGGGTTGCTGAATGCAATGTAATAGTACTGCATGTATTTGGATCATATTAAAATAATCAATTACCGTAAGATGCGTCTATCTATGCGTGCGACCAAATTGATGGATGGAGTAAGAAAATTGGGAGGTGATTCGAAGTTCACACCTGGAGATGCAGCGGCCAGGCGATGGAGGAGACAAGCTAGGTCCAGATGAGAAGGCCAGATTTCTTCTATGGCCTCTAGAGCGTGGTCTCTGTCCGGCCCCTGAAGAAACCAGGAAAAGAACGAGCAACCTGAAATCCCATCGGAGACGATACCGCCACCGAACCGCTAGGCGCTCCCGTTAAACCTAGATCAGATCGCCCCGCAGGTATGTGTGTTCCCTCGATTCATCCTGGCTGCGAAGTCACAGGTGGTGATTTCTGCGCCATTACCGCCGCGCGACCCAAGTCGTAAGCTGATTTACTCGTGTGCTTGCTTAGCAACCATCCATTGATAAATTTGCATAGTATTTGCATGGATTTGATGAGGTTTCCATTGATCTGAATCAGGGGAACTGCTGATGCTTCAACTCAAACACGGGGCAATCACAGCAAGGGAATCTACTACCAATCAAGTTTCCATCTACTTTCTGGGGATCCCTACTTTCTGCTTGCTCCAGGACTGCACGGGAACTGGAATTAACTGACGATGCAGGAAAACAGCAAGATGGAGTTGATCGATCCCACAAGCTGCTCGAGCAGCAGGGACCAAAGAGCCATTAACAGAAACATCAAGCGCGGCCATGACTCGCCGTCCGTCATCGCGGCCGGGATCACTGCATGCCCAACAAAACGGAGACGCGAGACCTTCGACGAAATGTGGCAACGCAGGATTAAGAGAGGTGAGCTAGCCCCGTCACAGCTACATTCGGGCTAGATTTAGTTTGTTTGCTGCTTATCGTGCATCTTGGCTGGTTTATTGGTTAGAGGTAGAGCTATGGCTCGCGGAGGCTACTGATGAGGAGGGAGACTGCCATGACCTTCCCGACCGAGTCGTTCTCCCATACCAGGAGAAACCATTCGGCCAGTTTTTCATGGGCGACGACGGCGAGCTGGCCCTGTTTGCTGCCGGAGCCGCTCCAAGCGTGCCTGACAGCGTCGTCTCGCTTGCTTTGTTCGATGGTACGCACTTTACCCGATCATTTGCTTGATTCCTATTCCAGTCGCGATTTGCTTCTACATACACTCTATCAGTCCTCAGTTCGTCACTAGCTGATTACGGTTTTTTCTTCACAATTAATTCTGCATTGTTGTCCAGGAGATGTGATGTTGTTCGCATGCTCGGGGGTAGCTCTGCCACAGGAGGCCGGGGCTGCAGGGAGAAACCTAACTAGATTTCTCACCTCGGCACGTCTGGTTAGAGAATTTATTGACAAGAGAAACAAAGATGATAAATTAAGGGTACATATGTTCACAAATCCGTTATCAATGCAGCTTCTGTATGCTCTATGTACTCCCTTTAATTCTGCATAAATATACGTAGGTTGAGGTGCGCCTTCCTGATAATAGAGCTACCGATGGCTTCTTGGGACTATATGATGACCATATTGCGATTGTCACGTCCTTCGACTACCTCACTACCAATCCTGTAGATCTCAATCATCAGTCACCTAGCCAGCCTTCTACTAGTACTCTTACCAGACAAATGATAGCTTTTGGGCGTGCCTTCAACTCGGGCAAATTGATGGTACAAGAGCTGACACCGGTTATTTCTATTGTCAGTGATGATCTTGATCAACCTCGCGAGGTCCTTTTTCCAGATTTCACAGAGGTATATATACGATTTTTTCTCTGTTAATTGGCGTGCAAGATGAACAATTCAGAACAAATAATTATCTCATTGTGGTTCCGATCGGTGGTCTAATTTGCGAGTTCTAGCTAGGCTGCATTTGGAGGGCCACTTACTGATGCTAATGGTGAATTTCTTGGGGTGATCCACCATCATGTTCATGACATGGAGAAGACATCGTTTCTACCGCTAACGTTTCTTCGTCTACGCTTAAAGCATTTTGGGATACTCATGTATGTATGATGGCTGATTTGCTCTTGGGCTACTACCACTCGTGTTATGTATTTACTTATTTACCATAATAATTAATCTAAATAGCTGTATGTTGTATTACAGGCAAGATGACCGAGATACAACTGAGGAAGCAGGTGCACGATCTCTTAAGACCACTGTGCATTAATTATCAATTCATCCTCCGGGCCTTGTTTAGCTAGGCAGTGAGCCTGTCATGCTCATAATTTTTCTAGTTCCTCTGTTTGACGTCACTTTGACCACGTAACATTTTGTAGTTTTTTTTTGAAATTAGCTATTTTTATAGTGCAAATAAATTAATTGCAGAGCTACTATTCCATTCAAAAAAATAATTGCAGAGCTATTGTCCAGTGCTTCTCAGTATCTGAAAAAAAAGGAAGGGATTCATCATCATCCTTTCTAGTCATACTGGACAACTGTACATTTCATCACTGTAAATAAGATGTGGGTCACCTAGTTTCACCATGCAAATAGACGTGCTTCATGCATTCTGCATGCTTTAATTTGTTGTGTTGTCTTACAGACAATACACACAGTTTTCTTTCCGGACATTCTTTTCCCGGCCTCATCTTCTCCATTTCAGGTACCTCAAGCGGGGGAACCAAAAATAAGAAACGTAGATATTCCTTACCTCCTGGTGTATCAAGCATTGTCCCTTCAGGTGTGAATTATATATAATCTTTACAAGCCATATTTTGCAGATTGCTACATATATCAACCACTGTGTGCACTGTGCAGAGTACCATGCCAATATTATCATGGTGCATATCAACCTGAACTCATATTGATCACCTTAACTGTTGCATCAGGATTTATGAGGAAGATTAACATGCTAAAATCTTTGGGCTATCCCATGCCACCACCACTTATGCTTGAAGGTAAGCCGATCGTCGCTACTACTGATATTGCTGGATTTTTCTCCTTAGCTAGCATGTTCGGCCATGGTTGTTCGCAAAAACCAGCAAGAAATTCTCTAGTTCAATTTATTTCGTAACCTCAAGGAGTCCGGCAAAGTTAGTGCAAAAAGTTGAATACCAGTTTTGGATCGGAATCAGTTTTGAACACCCCATAGATCTTGTAGTAGCAATAACTAACAACTTGTTTTCCCTTTACCCAGTAAATGGGCAATTGCGTAATACATTTGAAGATGATTTTGGTGAAGTGTGTGCTTGGGAAGGGTATGCGTACAGCCTCATGTGGCGCTCTGCGGGGAACTATGTCTGGCAAGAACTTCCCAAGAAAGTTTTTAGAAATTTATCCCGACGAGCTGTCTCAGTTGTTTCGTTCACTGGTTCGTGTGTTTGCTTGCAGTACCTACTGTAGCCTTTTCATCGTATCTCACAATAGTATTTCATCTTCACTAACACGATGAAAGTCATATATAAAATGTATGCAGGGGACAAGATATTTTTTGCGTGCACAGGCTTGCTTATAAATTGGCATGCTGGCACTGGCACTGGCACGTGTAGAGGCAAACGCATGCGCCCTCGCCAAGTCATTCTCACCTCCGCCAGTTTGGTTAGAACTCGTGATGATGAAGACGAAATTGACAAGAATTTGAGGGTTAGTTGGTGCATGATCCCAATCATTTTCAAGCTTCATCTTTTTAATTGCATATACATCATGGTTAATTTACGATGAATGTTGCAGATTGAGGTACTTCTCCCACCAAAACAGCGCACTGATGGGACACTCGAATTGTACCATTTGAACTATAATATTGCTATCATCAGCGTTGAGAAGCATTTTCTTTCTGCTCGTCCAGAAAATATCTTCTCTAGATCAGCACAGAAGCTACCTGAAGAAGTAGTAGCTGTAGGACGTGATGCTGCAGAGGGATTACTCTTGGCCTCAATGGGTAAAGTGATCGACATGCCTCATTGGATGTCTACCGAACTTGACTGCCAAGACCTTAAGATGTCCACTTGTAAGATAAAGAAGGTACCTACTTACATTGTTAAAATTTTCTTGCATCTTAGTGTTTACATAGATAGTTGCATCTGAACTACTACATGTAACTTCATCTGCTACTTTGTGTACGGCTTACTACTAGGTTGGGATTGGAGGGCCCCTTATTACTTCTCATGATGGTCGTTTTGTTGGCATGAACTTCTATGATGACACACACAGAACTCCTTTCCTGCCACGGAGTAAAATTGTTGACGTTTTGAAAGGGATTGATCTCCCATCGGAAAGGTATTTAGTTTTATTTTTCGTTGTTGTGCAACGTTGTTCTCAATGCCAGTTAACTTAGTATAAGCAATCAAATGAGCTCACATTGAAAACATATGTTGGATACAGAGGTTTGAACTGTCCAGTCAACATGATGGACAACACAACAACAATTAAGAAAAACAGGTACTCCGTGAACTTTTCTGTTTCATCAGGTTGCATCGCTATATTCTATAATATTTATGCAACTACAAACTTACATTTGGTGAATACATTGGATGATGTATAGGTGGCCCGTGCCCGAGGCATATTGGTATCATCCTCTGTTTGATGACGATCTTGATCCAATTCGCCCCTATGTCGGAAGGGTTCTCCAATAGATGCTATCGTTCTCCTTGTGTTTATTATGTAGTACTAAGTATTTTCGGACCTTACATTAGTTGTATTTGTTTCCGGTTGACCTATATAAGTATATAACCACGGTTACTTTCTGGAATGTACTATGGAAGCCAGTAATATATGAACGTGGCGAAGCTTGCCATTGTATCTCAGGCCTGTGAGTTTCTGATGATCGTTGTGCCATATGTATATTTCGGGGCCATATCTGGTTTAGAATCATAAAATAGGGCAGACTTGTCTGTGGGATCTGATGGCTCAGCCTGTTTCGAAAAAGATGACTAGGTCTGAAGTCATTACTGAAGCAATTGAAAGATTGACAAATAATTCATGCTTGATAACTCTGAATGACCATTGACAATGCTGAGTTGCGGACATGCACATGCTGAGAGAAAACTTTTCACGTCTAGATATATCTAAATTTTAACAAATCTTAGAAAACCTTCATGAGACGAAAGGAGTATAATCGGCGCATATCTAAGAGCATCTTCCACAGGCGCGCTATATAGGCCGCGCTGTAAAAAAACGGCCGGTATGCAGCGGACGGGAGCTCCAGCAGGCGCGGTAAACGGCGTGGCGCTGCAAAAAAAATTGCGCGCGCGGTGTTTTGCACAATCCGGAGCGCCATATGTGACGCGTCGGCTACAGCGCGCGGCATCGCTCGTCCACGCGCGAAAAGCCAACGGCAGGAAATTTCCCTCCCCCCGCGTCTGCGCCCTCATTTCCCCACCGCCCGCCGCCGCGAAATCCAGCCGCCGCCGGTCGATTCCGCCGCTGGCCCCGCTGCTGCGCGCCGCCGCGGCGTAGATCCGCCTCGCCCGCGCCCCCTCCCGGCAGCGGCGGCCGCTCCGCCGCTCTGTGACGCCCGTGCCGCCGCCAGCGACGGGCAGTAGTCGGCGCTCCTCCTCCGCCTCCTCCTTCCTGGCGCCGTCGCATTGTCCGCCGCGCCGCCGTCGCCATGTCGTCGTCGTCGTCTTCGAGCTTGCTAACAACATGGTGCGACCATGGTGCTCATGGAAGAATGGTGGAATTGGAATGGGCAACAGTAGTTGCATACTTGTTGTATTTGTTTGAAAACTATATGTTGTATTGTCTCAAAACTATGTTGTATTGTCGTATGTCGGACGTGGTGTATTTGGTGTGAACAATGTATTGTATTTGGATGGGTTTTTTTTTTGATAAAGGATGCTTTATTACTTCAAGAAGCAATTACATCCAGCCTCTGCATAACCAGGATGCACACAGCCGTTTGTTGTCTCAAGTGACCAAAGTTACATAAAACAAAAATAGGCGAAATACATATCGGAACGATGAATCATATAACGCCTAAGAGCTAGGTGGAGCTTCTATCCTTAGACTATGCTGCCACCCATGTAGGAAAAAAGTATCCCTCGCCGTATCCTCCAACCGTGTACAGACCTCCGTAAACAGGTCTCGATTCTCCACCCGCTGAAGAGGTAACCACGAACGGAGAATACATGTGCATTTGTAGATAACCTGCAACAAAGAGCAATTTTTGTCATTAAAGATCTTGTCATTTCTACATAGCCAGAGCGCCCAGATAACTGCTAGCGCCCCCATCCTAAGAAGCATTTTAAACCTTGAGTTGATACCATGAAGCCAATTGCCAAAGACATTAGCGACACTAGTCGGAGGATACAAGGTAGACGCTACTTGGATGATCGACCATATAGATCTCGCAAGCCGGCACTTGAAGAATAAATGATTGATGGTTTCATCATGATGACAAAAGACACATCGTGTACTTCCGTGCCAATTCCGCTTAACAAGATTGTCTTTGGTGAGAATAACCCCTCGACGAAGATACCATCCAAAAATTTTAATTTTTAATGGTATCGTCATCTTCCAATTTTTCTTATTATTATCAACTGGTAAATCAGAAAGCAGCATCGCATTGTATAAAGATTTTACAGAAAAGGAACCATCTACGTGGAGGTTCCATCGAAATTCATCTGGCTCTGGCGATAACTGAATATCTCCAAGCCGCAGAATTAGGTTGTTCCATGCCACGAGCCTTTGTCCTAGTAAAACCCGTCTGAACGTCACATTCGGGGGTGAGGTAGTCATTACTGTTGCAATAGTATCACCTTGGCGACGCGCAATTCTATACAAAGCGGGATACTGTTCACATAGGGGTGCATTGTCGAGCCAAGCATCTTCCCAGAACCGTATCTGTGCTCCATTCTTAATGGAGAAAGTCCCATGTCAAAAAAAGACATTTTTTGTCGCCATAAGACCAGCCCAGAAGTGCCAGGTTTCCAAACCACTTGAGATAATGTCTTCGAGCCGATATACTTTCTCCGGAGTATAGTTTGCCAAATCCCATCCTCAGTAAGTAGCTTAAAAAGCCATTTACCCAGTAGCGCTGAGTTTTTGACCTCCAGGTCATGAACTCCAAGCCCTCCTTGATCTTTGGGACTACAAACTATACTCCATTTAACCAGTCGATATTTCTTTTTCTCGTTGTCCCCTTGCCAAAAGAATCTGGATCGATAATAATCGAGTTTGTGCAGAATTCCTTTGGGTAAGATGAAGAATGATAACATATACAGTACCATATTAGTTAGTACTGAATTAATGAGTACCAATCTTCCACCCAGGGACAACAGTTTACCTTTCCAACTACTGAGGCATTTTTGTAATCTTTCTTCCACTAATTTCCATTCCGCAATTGTCAGTCTCCGATAGTGAATCGGAATACCCAAATAGCGAATCGGAAATTGGCCTTGCCCGCAACCAAATAACTCTATATACAGAGCTACATCGTCTTGGGCATCACCGACGAGTAACAATTCACTTTTATGGAAGTTAATTTTCAATCCCGATAATTGCTCAAAAGCTGCTAAAATTAATTTCAGATTTCGAGCTTTTTCAAGATCATGATCCATAAAAAGAATTGTGTCATCGGCGTATTGAAGGATAGATAAGCCACCATCAACTAGATGTGGAATCACCCCTTCAATTTGACCATCAGACTTGGCCCGCTCTATGAGTACCGCCAACATATCCGCTACGATGTTAAACAACATCGGAGATAACGGATCCCCTTAGCGTAACCCTTTTCGCGTTTGGAAGTGTGTCCGGTGTCATCATTGACCCGTATAGCCACACTACCACCATACACGAAATCATTAATTAGAGCTCGCCACTCAGGCGAAAAGCCTTTCATCCTGAGTGTCTGTTGAAGGAAAGACCATTTAACTTTATCATACGCCTTCTCAAAATCAAGCTTTAAAATAACCCCATTTAATTTCTTAGAATGCATCTCATGTACCGTCTCATGCAAAACCGCCACTCCATCAAGGATATTCCGTCCTTGCATAAAGGCTGTTTGCGATGGCAAAACCACATGATCCGCAACCGTATTAAGTCTAATGGTGGCCACTTTAGTGAAAATCTTGAAACTTACATTTAATAGGCAAATGGGTCTATATTGTTGGATCCTTTCTGCCTCATTAATTTTTGGTAACAAGATAACTTCACCAAAATTTAGACGAAATAATTCTAGTTGTCCAATGTGTAAATCACTGAACAAATCAAGAAGGTCCGATTTAATAGTATCCCAGAAGGTTTGATAAAACTCTGCTGGAAAACCATCTGGACCCGGTGCTTTGTTGCATTCCATTTGGAAAACTGCCTTCTTAACCTCTTCCTCAGTATAAGGTGCGGTTAGCAAGCCGTTTTCTTCCAAAGAAACTTGGGGTATATCATCCGTTAAGTCCTCGTTAAGAGTAAAATTACTTTCCTCCGGAGGACCAAACAGACCCTTATAATAGTTAGTAATGTAAGACTTGAGTTGCTCATGGCCTTCAATCAACCCTTCATCTTGAATAAGAGAGTGAATACGTTTTTTCCGGTGTCTCCCATTGGCTAAGCCATGGAAATACCTCGTATTTGAGTCTCCTTCCAAGATGAATTGAGCCTTGGATCGTTGATACCATTTGAGTTCCTCTTCGCGGAGAAGACCGGCCATCTGTTCATTGGATTGATTTTTAAGTTCAATCTCATGTGTAGACAGTGGTCTAATCTCCGCAACAGACCTCAAGCTCATCAATCACATTTGATAAGCGAGTCTTTTCTTTTTAAGAATACCAGCCGTATGGGCAGCCCAACTGGAGAGATGTTTGCGCATAGACCGCATTTTATTATTCCATCTCAAGATAGGTGTACTTCCCCCGACCGGTCTTTCCCAAACCCTTTTAACCATATCATGAAATCCCTCTCGATATATCCAGCCAAGTTCAAATTTGAACGGCCGTTTACAAACGGGTCTGGGATTCCCGATGGGTAGAAGGATGGGAGCGTGGTCGACAGCTTTTTCAATACGTTCTAGTGCACGGACCGACACCATAGGGTATTTACTTTCCCATTCGGTATCCATCAACACGCGATCTAGTTTCTCGTATGTGGGCTCCGGCAAGCTGTTTGCCCAAGTAAACTGCCGACTCACCAAAAACACCTCTCTTAAATCCAGGCTATCGATGACAGCGTTGAACAAGAAAGGCCGTTGACCATCAAAGCGGCCTTTACTTTTCTCATGAGGGAACCTCAACAAATTAAAATCACCTCCGATTAAAATCGGATAAGGATTATCCTTTGTAAGGTTTACCAACTCACGTAAAAAGTCAGCCTTAAACACTTCCTGGGCGGCACCATACACAGCGACCAGACTCCATATGAAACCGTCTGCTTTATTCTGAATGTCGAGTTTAATGTGATACTCTCCATCGGAACTAGCCAAAATGGTCATGATGTCTATGCGGACGCCGAGTAAAATGCCCCCAGACCTACCACGGAGCGGGTGAGAAAACCACTGAAAGTTAATCCCGCCTGACAAGCGGTCGAGAAAAATTTGAGAGAAATTCCGCCTACCCGTCTCCGAAATAGCAAGAAAATCTAAATCATAATCTCTACAACCATCAGCAATGTGGGAATGCTTAGCCAAGTCACGAAGACCTCTGCTATTCCGGAACATGCCATTCATCGAGAAACATTTTAGATTTAGAGTTCTTACCATACCTGCGGGATTTCTTTCCAGCCGATGATCGAGAACCACGTTCGGACGCTTGTAAATCAGAACTAAGCTCCGCGTGTTCTAAATCAACTTCTGAAATGTTGCCAATTATAGCCGAGAGAATTTGACCATCTAGGATGTCGTCATCATCCTCATCGTCTATAATCGTCGTTTCGAGCCCAATGGAGACATTGGGAGCAACCGTTAGACGGTCAAGCTCCGTTTGTCTCAAAACATTAGCCGAAACAGAAATCTCATCAGGCCGAAAACCCAAGGAAACCCCTAGGCTACTCAAATTAGAAGAAATACGAGTATCTGAAAAAGAATCAAAAGACTTAGGCGGTTGTTTAATACCTGCCGTGTCAAGGTTCATCTCCGCCTTGCGTCGCATGGCTCTCTGCATGACGTCCTCATCTGTCGCCCCCGCCCCATCCTCCGATAGAGCAAACCTCCCACTTCTCCTCACCGTCGGCTGAACGACTGGAGGAGGGACCGTGGGTGAAGGTTGCTGCAAGGAGGCTGGCGACAGAGTGGGCGAGCGCGGCGGAGAACCATCTGGTGAAGCAGGAGCCGATACAGGGGTAGCGTATGAAGAAGCCCCCTGTATCTCTCCCGCCTTGGCCGGCGGCGTGGCGGTAGATGGCGACGCAGCCGGTGGCGACGAGGAAGCCGGTGGAGCCGCAAGCTCGGAAGACATGCCCGCCATAGGGGACGGAGTCCTCGGAGTCTGGTGCTCGCAAACCCGCATCTCCTCCACCACTGCATCACTCAGACGCGGCAGAGGCGAAGCAGGCTCGGGCATCATCTCCAGCCGGTCCCCCTGCGTGGCGCCCTCCGAGACCGCCTGTCCCGGCGAAGACGATGTCGTGGTGGCCTGCTGCACCGGTGGCGCGGGGTCCCCAACAGGCGGCAGTGGCGACGCCGTGGCCGGCTGTGACACCGCCTGGTGGGGCAGCGAGGCCGGCCTCTCCATGGCCGCCCCTGGCGCGCAGTGTGGAGTCACCTACCGGCTGCAGCAGCGGCGCCGTGGCTGGCTGCGGCACAGCCTGGTGGAAGAGCGGAGTCGGCTGCGCATGCAGCGAGGACGCAGCGGCCCGCTGCACCACCGAAGTCGGCGACACCACTGAACCCGTCTGAGTCGAAGAAGGAGACGGAGTCGCGTGGCTGCTGCCCCCGCGGTGGAACGGAGACCGGACGAGTACGACCCCGCATAAAGATCCGAACTCGGAGGGTGAGGGCTCCCGTGGAGCTACAGGGGTGAGGCGACCAAGTGTGGCGCCTCGACTCTAGCACGCGCCACAATCCGCCGCCCTCTATCCGTCATCGGCGAGTGGTTGAAAGGAGTCAACGCCACCTGCGTAGACCGCACCGCCGATGTGCCGCATCGCGTCGGGGGATGTCCATCAACATCCATACGAGCAGCCTCGAGTGCCGCCTCGGCAGGTGCCTCATCAGGCTCTGTCCTCCTCTCGAGCCATGTGAACCATCATCATCCCCTCCCTCCTTCCGGAAAAAGGTCGAAACCGAGGGTCCGGCCGGAACCCCACCGCCTCTCGAGCGAACCGAAAACGATAACCACAAAGCCGTAAAAGTGCAACCACCTCCAGGCAACCATTATTCTTCTCCCGAACCGAAGGGTCACGCATAGCCACAAGAACACGAATAATCCCCGACTCCGAAGAGAGAACAAATCAACATCAAGAGTGGTGCCAATAAGAGAACCCACCGCCCGACATACCTAGGAAGTGTCGAACAGAATCCGGAACTCCACTGACGTGCACCCAAACCGGCTCCATAACGAAAAGAGGCTGAACATCCTGATGCACCCAAGAAGAAACTAGAACCTGAGCATTAACCTTGGGTACACTCATCTGCATACCATCAATCCGGGACAAGTCATCAGCTGTAGGAATACCAATAAGAAAAGCATTAGCCCCATGGGGCACCGCCTCCCTGAAAGGATCGTATGCCGCACCTAGAGGGGGGGGGGGTGAATAGGTGCTACCCAATTTTTAGTTCTTTTTCAATTTAGGCTTGACACAAAGGTAAATTCTCTAGATATGCAACTAAGTGAATTTACCTATATGACAAGGTTATTAACTAAGCAGGATATAGCTACGCAATATATAGGAGATAGAATGGGATAGAGGTAACCGAGAGTGGAGCACGCGATGACACGGAGATGATTCCCGTAGTTCCCTTCCTTTGCAAGAAGGTACGTCTACGTTTGGAGGAGTGTGGTTGCTATGCAAGCCAAACCAACAGCCACGAAGGCTTCACTCAGATCTCCTGTGAGCAACGCCACGAAGGCCTAGCCCACCTCCACTAAGGGATTTCCTCGAGGCGGAAACCGGGCCTTTACAAGGTTCTTGGGGCACACATCCACAACTGAATTGGAGGCTCCCAAATCTGTAACAATACAACAATCAACAACAACACATCAACAACAAATCAACTAGGGAACCAAATAGGAACACTAGCATGAGATCCCTCAAACAAATGAGGGGGAAATGAAAAACGCTTCGGTGAGGATGTAGATCGGTGGCTTCTCCTTTGAATCTCCAAAGATCAAGAGATTTGGTTGGGGGAGGAAGGAGATCTTGCAAATCTTGTGTTTCTTGAGGTGGCTCTAATGGAGGTGAAGCTTGGCAGATTTCTTGTGCAATGATTGAGCAAAGGGGTAAGGAAGAAGAAGAGGGGTATAAATACCCCTCCCCAAAATCCAGCCGTTGAGCTTGGGGCCGGATAATCCGGCCTAAGTAAGGGCCGGATAATCCGCCCCCGGATAATCCGGCCTCTAGGTACAAAACCATGACAATGTCCGGGCAAATGTCCGGCCCCTATCCAGAGAGGCAATTCTTCAAGTCCTTAGCCATTTTCGAGGGGGCCGGATATTCTTGAAATATCCGGCCCGGATAATCCGGCCCTGGAACAAAACCGGGACAATATCCGGGAAAATGTCCGGCCCCTATACTGAGCTGCATTTCCTCAAGTCCTTAGCCGAAATTCTGGGGGCCGGATATTTTGGAAATATCCGGCCCGGATTATCCGGCCCGGTGAGTTTTCTCGCTGAAACTTTTTGACAAGATCGACCACATCCAACACACAAACAAATGTATCTATATAATTCCCGTACCACTTAAACAAACATTAGTGTATCACATACATTGACATCAAACACTCAAAACATAATATGAGAGATGTTCTTTCAATCTCCCCTTTTTGGTGTTTGATGACAATATACGGATTTGCAAGAGAATAACTATAGAGGCAAGCATGATGGCAAAAACATAGAGGCACTCCCCTACATGTGTGCATATAAGTAATTTGCATTTGAATACAAATACACAACACATAGGATTGAGGTGCCTCAACACTAGAGGTATCCATCATGAGCTCTAACAAGAGACATATACAAATATGAAGTTGAGATAGTATGCTAGAAGTCATACCCATGTGTAGATATATGACACGGAGATATAGCATCACACATGATATAATAGTCTTGATCTCAACATAAAGAAATCCGAAAGCCATAACAATGTCTCACACCACATAGCACATAGTTTTAAACGGAACACAACCAAAGCAAATAGTTCAAATAATATGGAACACAAGCAATAAATGAATGATAAACGCATATGCTTGTGCCCAAACCATGCAAATCCCCGAGAGAGTTCCTAATAGAACGCTTCTCCCCCTTTGGCATCGAGACGCCAAAAAGGGGACAAGCGCGATGCTACTCGCCCCATGGGGATCACTCGGAGGCATCATCATCATCGGAATCTTGCGCCTCTTCTTCTTCTTCTTCTTCTTCGTCTTCATCAGTGTCAGGTGCATCTGGAGAGCGGCGAGTGAGGCTGGACCTTTGAATGCAACTATCAAGATCACTCCACGGAACCTGTGCAGAATGCCACCCACTGTAACCTCGGGTGAACCGGAGGCCGAGGAGGGGTCCTTACTCACCACCGAGCTTGTGCGAATAACCGCCCGAGTATGCTTAATCTCGGAACGCTCCCGGCTGGCCGCATAGTTCTCCTTATGGATCTCAATGTTCATGCAAAGGATGTAACGCTGAAACCAACCGAGCCCGTTCACTTGTTTCTTCATAGCAGGGAGGTCGAATGGCGAGCAGGAGCAAAACCACTAGAACGAGCATCACCCATGAAGGAGTCAGTGGAGGTACAACAGAAGAGACAGGCTTAAGTTTGTAGGCCTTCTTGACAGAGTGCTTCAAATAAGAGTACCCGCTCAAGTCTTCACCACGCACGCCCGCAGTGTTGTTGATGAGGAGCTGGATGTAAGGCGCATAAGGTATGGTGGTCCGGGAGATCATGGCATCACGAATCTCATGGAAGATGTAGTCCATGATATCAACAGTGAAGTTCCGTTCCTCATTCTCATCACGAGCACACCGAAAGCCGAGGTACATGAGGTCCACAAGAGTTCCCCGGAGAGCATCATTGTTACCACCACTAGGAGCGATGGTGGCCCGAAAGAACCTAAGCAACTGACCATAGATGGTAAGCAGCCCCTTGGACTCTCCCACTTTTCCAGCATATGTATAGAGATCATGCAGCTGATTCTTATCTGTCCTCTGAGGTCCATGGAGACGACGCCCTCCTTCTGCAGGAATTCCAAGAATAGCAGCAAAACGGTGCAAGGGGGCACTACAGTGAGTGGTGCCAGACATCCATTCCATAGTACGGTCCTCATCAGTCTTGATGGCCAACGTAGCAAAGAACTGCTTCAACAACTCTGGACTATAGTCACATTGAATCTTCATCAAGTCCTTCAAGCCCAACCTTCCAGCCACCCAAATGGCATCCTCAAAGTGATTGTTGACTGCCGTAACGTCCACATCGATAGCTTGCATGGGACGAACTTTCCTCATGGGCTCATAGATATCTTTATAGATAAATTCCTCGCTCCATGCACCAGCATTTTCTCGCCCTCTGTCTCTTCATCCCTTGGGAGGTCTTCATACCAGTTTTTCATACGGATTGCTTGATAAGAGATGATGTCCATAGACTTGTAATTTTCCCTTGAAGCCTTGTTCTTGTGCCTAGATGATGTTGACTTGCGAGGAGCGTTGGACACGAACTCATCACTTGAACGATCAGCTCTTGCGCGTCTCCGAGAGGTACCCCGAGAAGAACGACCTGTGAATAGCAAAGATGGATAGCAAAGAGAAGATAATGCTCATGAGTCATGTATGATACAGTAATGCACTCTAGAAACATACTATAAGCTGGTACAAGTCTAAAACAAGATAGATTGAATCAAAACTGCAGTGGCGATGAAGCTCCAGGCCGGATAATCCGGTGCCCCAAGGGGGCGGATAATCCGGCCGGACCGGATAATCCGGTCCTCGCGGGGGCCGGATAATCCGGCCCTGCGATTCTAGCAGATTTTGCAATCAACAACTTGTCTTGGAACAGATCGGCCTAAAAGCATGCAAGAGGAGTACACTACAAGCGATTTGGAACAACTAGACACCAAATCCACCAAGAAAATAGCACATATAAAACACAACACCTAGGGTTAGGGATTGTGAATCATACCCGCATCCATTGCGAAAGCCGCTTGGAGGAGAAGGTAGCTAGGAGGGAGGAGCACCCGATCCACCCAAAAACTCCGGGAGGGAGTGGACGGGGCAACTCCGGCGAGGAGGAGAGTCTCCGGCGACCTTGAGAGGAGAGAGAGGAGAGAGAGGCGCGTGGGGGGTGGAATAAACCGTTTCCCCCCGTGGCCTCGTCCTCAGCCCTTTCAAGATCCGCCCAGGCCGGATAATCCGGCCCTAGTTTAGGGCGGATAATCCGGCCGGGCCGGATTTTCCGGGTCGCCAGGGGGGCGGATTATCCGGTGTTCTGGAGAATTTCAGAACACCGTCAATCCCGCCTATCTTTAGTTGGTTATTTGCGTACCCATATGTGGTGCAATAAACTATCACCTCACATATACGATGCATATTTACCAATAAGATGCGGCAACCTAGATCATCCGACCGAGAAACCTCAAACTCCAAGTTTTTTTTACCAAACATGACAAATGAGCAAGATGGAAATGGCTTATAGATGAGTGTAGGCTTGGGTTTAGAAGACTCAAACTGTTAATGGTACATGATCACTCAAGTTTGCAAGATATGAGCAAATAAGGCCAAACTAGAGTGATTTCCCATAAGAACAAGGAGTTGTCAAATAAAATGCAATAAGATCCAAATAACTCCAACTCTTCACAAAGAAGAGTGTGGTGGCCTAGGCCACCATATATGAGTGTTGTGGCATGGCACCGCGAAGATATATCTTGGGTCCAAGCCACTACTCATCATTGACGCTCACATATCAACATAAGATATAGAGAGAATGATTTCTTAATGTTGGCATTATGGGGGGAGGGATAGCTCAATAATTTAAACCGCACTCCCCCTATTTCCATGCCCACATCTAAACCAAATAAAGTTTTGAGACAAAGGTGTGTTTGCAAGATGGTCAAGCTATACTCCTTGAATCAATGATATTTAGCTCATTCCTCAAATAAGAGAACCTTGCTTCATCAAGAGGCTTCGTGAATATATCGGCAAGTTGATCTTTGGTTGGAACATAGATAAGCTCAATATCACCACGGGCAACATGATCCCTAATGAAATGATTCCGGATCTCAATATGCTTCGTTATTGAATGTTGCACCGGATTATAGGCAATCTTGATGGCACTTTCATTGTCACACAATAGAGGCACTTTGTCACAAATGACACCGTATTCCTTTAAAGTTTGCCTCATCCATAACAATTGAGTGCATCCACTTGCGGCGGCAACATATTCGGCTTCGGCGGTGGAGAGAGATATACAATTTTGCTTCTTAGAAGACCAACACACCAAGGACCTACCAAGGAATTGGCAAGCCCCGGAAGTTGATTTCCTATCATCCTTTGTCACCCGCCCAATCCGCATCGGTATAACCATTGAGAATAAAGCTTGAGCCTTTGGGGTACCAAATACCATATCTTGGGGTATCAACCAAATCCATCATGTGGCTCTCCTTAGGAGAAGCTTGATACCTTGCACACACACCAACACTCAACACTATGTCCGGTCTAGATGCACAAAGGTAAAGCAAGGATCCAATCATGGAGCGATATACCTTTTGATCCACCTCTTTACCATTGGGATCTAGTGCAAGATGACATTTGGTAACCATAGGAGTGGCCACACCCTTCATCTCGGTCATCTTGAACCTCTTGAGAATGTCTTGGAGATATTTTGCTTGGTTGATGAAGGTTCCTTCCCTCAATTGCTTGATCTCAAAACCAAGGAAGAACTTCATCTCTCCCATCATAGACATCTCAAACCTATCGGTCATAAGCTTTGAGAATTCATCATTGAAAGCTTTGTTAGTAGAGCCAAATATAATATCATCAACATATAATTGGCAAACGAAAAGCTCCCCATTGACCCTCTTAGTAAAAAGAGTGGGGTAGATTAGCCCAACATCAAACCCACGGTCTACCAACAATTCCTTAAGGTGCTCGTACCAAGCTCTAGGAGCTTGTTTGAGACCATAAAGTGCTTTATCAAGCTTGTAGACATGGTTAGGAAAGTTGAGATCCTCGAACCCCGGGGGTTGCTTAACATAAACCTCTTCATGCAAAGGACCATTAAGAAAAGCACTTTTCACATCCATTTGTTGTAACTTAAAGTTATGATGTGAAGCATAAGCAAGAACTATACGGATGGACTCAAGGCGAGCCACGGGAGCATAGGTTTCTCCAAAGTCAATTCCCTCAACTTGAGAGAACCCTTGAGCCACCAATCTTGCCTTGTTCCTCACAACATTTCCAAACTCATCTTGCTTGTTCTTGAAAATCCATTTAGTGCCTATAACATTGCGGCACTCCTTTGGCTTCTTTACTAAAGTCCACACTTTGTTGCGCTTGAAGTTGTTGAGTTCTTCATGCATAGCTTCCAACCAATCCGAATCTTCAAGGGCTTCAAATACTTTCTTGGGTTCCACTAAGGAGATATAAGCATGATGATGGCTAAAATTCGCCAATTGCCTTCTTGTGGAAACCTTTGCCCTTACATCACCAAGAACCTTGTCATGAGTGTGTCCACGAAGTTCGAGGTTCCTTTCTCTTCTTGCTAGACGACGGGCCTCGATCTCCTCCTTGGTCTTTCTAGGCCTTGGAGGTGTCACTTGATCAACTTGATCATTTGGGTCCCCGTCTTGACCTTGAACTTGAGCTTCCTCAATTGCTTGGGGTTGCTCAATCTCATGTGCTTGATCTTGAACAATATTCGGAGAAGGGCAAGAGTTGATTGGATCCTCATTGGAGCCATTATGAATGCTTGGTTGATCTTGACCTTGATCTTGTCCTTGATCTTGCACACAAGAGGGAGGGTCTTGTTCTTGTTCTTGGGTTGGTGCATCATTTGCTTCACTAGGTAGGGTTTGTTGATGTTGAGAAGATGAGGGCTCCACCGTGGTAGAGCATAGTTATTCCCGAGACGCCACACCGTGTCCCTCAATGGGGCGGAAAAATCCCACACCCATTCTTACTATGGCATCTTGAGGCATTTCATCACCTGCACAAACATCAACTTGCCCCACTTGGGAGCCATCATTTTCTTCGAACTTCACACTACAAGATTCAATGATAATCCCGGAGGATACATCAAAGATTCTATAAGTGTGAGATTCGGCACCGTAACCAACAAATATACCCTCCAAAGCTTTAGGAGAAAATTTAGACAAACGAACTCCTTTGATTTTGTAGAAACACTTACACCCGAACACCTTGAAGTATGAGATATTAGGCTTGTTCCCGGTGAGTATTTCATATGGAGTCTTGTCCAAGCCCTTGCGGAGATAGAGCCGGTTAGAGGAGTGGCAAGCGGTGGAGATGGCTTCCGCCCAAAAGTTATAGCGGGATTTATACTCCGCCATCATAGATCTTGCCATATCCATAAGAGTCCGGTTCTTCCTCTCCGCAACACCATTTTGTTGAGGGGTGTAAGCAGCGGAATATTGATGTCGAATCCCCTCATCACTAAGAAAATCATTGAGTGTATAGTTCTTGAACTCGGAGCCGTTGTCACTTCTTATTGCCATAATGAGGAGGTTGTGTTGGCGTTGCACCTCGGTAGCAAAGTCAATGAATATTTGTTGAGTCTCATCTTTCGTCTTGAGAAAGTAGACCCAAGTGTATCTTGAGTAATCATCAACAATCACCAAGCAATGTTTCTTCGCACCAAGACTTGCATGAGTAACGGGACCAAAGAGATCCACATGAAGGAGCTCCAAGATCCTCTTGGAAGAGATGATAGTCTTTCTTGGATGCGGAGAGTCATGCATTTTGCCTTCAACACAAGCCCTACAAACACGATCTTTGGCAAAAGACACGTTTTCCATTAGTCCCACAATATGGTTCCCCTTGTGAAGACTTTGCAAAGTTCTCATGTTGACATGGGCTAGGCGGCGATGCCACAACCAACCCACGTCCGCCTTTCCGAATAGGAACATCGCACTTGTCGTGGTGGTCCCCGAAAAGTCCACCACATACAAGTTGTATTCGCGATACCCAACGAAAGCGACTTTTAGAGTCTTGCTCCACAAGAGGACCACAATATCATTATCAATAAAGACGGCGAAACCCATCTTTCCAAGGGCGGAAACGGAAAGAAAATTGTAACCAAGGGTTTTGACAAGCATGACATCCACAAGAGTAATGTTGTGTGCAACCACAACCTTGCCAAAACCCAATACCTCGGATGTAGAATTATCGCCAAAGGAGACGGTGATATCATTTATGTTAGGCCTCAACTCCTTGACGAGGTTCTTGCCGCCGGTCATATGACTTGTACATCCACTATCAAGTACCCATTTTGAACCTCCCACGGCATAGTCCTACATGAGATCAATTCTTGGATTTAGGTACCCATTTCGCAATGGGTCCTCTTTTGTTAGCAACAAGGGTCTTTGGGACCCAAATAGACCAAGCAACATAACCATCATATGGGCCAACATATTTAGCATAAACATCACCATAATAATCTTTAAATAAAACATAGTGAGGGTTAGCAATTCCCGCATCATCATCATTCATGGTTTTTCCCTTGGAGGCTTCACCATTAGTGACGGCTTTCTTCTTCTCTTGTGCGGGCTTGGCCTTTTGCTTGTTTGCCTTCTTTGCCTTGGCATTATAACCAAGGCCCTCCTTCCCATTGTTTGATCTTTGCATACTCAAAAGATCATCCAAAGAAAGTTTACTTTGGGGAGAGGAGGCCTTAGCAAGTTCATCCTTCAACCTAGCATTTTCCTCAACAATATTTGCATGATCACATAGAGGAGTAGAGGAACTAGGCACAACATATGTAGCAAGAGCCTAATTTGAAGTTGCTCATAAGACTTGGATAGGAGAGTGAATTCACTCTTCAAAGCTTTGTGAGCTTTGTCTAGTTCATCTAGATCCTTCACAAGTTTCTCATGATCAACCTCAAATTGGGCCTTTTCCTTTTTAAGCACTTTAGTCTTAGCCCTAGCAAGATCTCTAGCTTTTGTGAGCTTGTTAATTTTATCTTGAGGCTCTTCAAGAGTTTCTAGCCTCTCCTCAAGAGAAGCTATAGTTTCTTGACTTTCCTCAAGAGCATTTTTAAGAGCATGGATTTCAAGAGAGTCTTCTCTCTCTATTTGACCCTTTTTCTCAATAATATCACTTTGTTGAGCTATACGAACCATGAGATTTGAAACATGCTTTTTAGTGTTACCTTGTAGGTTGAGAATGAAATCATCAAAATCTAGCATTTCTTATTTCACTTTTAGACTAGCATCATCAACCCCTAGATCACTAGATATGTTAGGCATAGAGGGGCTAGGGGATGATACCTCGGAGGATTTAGCCATGAGGCAACTTTCTTCCTCCACATGAATGACCTCATTGGGGGATTCACTTGGTGATGAAGAGTTAGTGGAGAGGGAGGCAAGAGCGACCAATCCATTAGAGGTTGCATCTTCTTCATCATCAACATCATCATCTCCGGAGGTATACTCTTCTTGAGTTGATAGCACAATAGACGTGTCCAAGGAGGACCTTGCCATGAAGCAATGTGCATTCTTGATATGAGAATTCTCATTGGGGGAGTCAAAGAGAGATGAAGATGGAATGTTGGTGGTGACGATGGCGGCCAATTCCTTTGAGCTTTCTTCATCTTCCTCACTACTAGATCTTCCCACTTCATCGGTAGAATATTCTTCCCTTGTTACTAGCACAACCCTTGAGGGTCTCTTGCCCTTCTTGGTCTTGTTGTTGTAGAATTTCTTGTTGGGGGCTTTTGAATACTTGCCCTTTGTGTCTTTGCTCTTGTCCTTGGGAATGAGCCTCCCATTATGAAGCTCTCTATTCTCATAGGGGCATTCGGCAATGAAGTGGCGCTTGTCATCACAATTGTAGCATGATCTACTCTTTGGACCAAAGCTAGTGAACCCACTTTTGTTGTTTCTCTTGATGTTGTCTTCCTTGGCCTTGGCGGGATCAACCCAAAAGGACTTTTCATGGAAGGCCATGTGATCATGGTAGTGGCATTGCAAATCTTCCGGATAGGACATACTCCAAGATGCCCTAGAAGATTCTTGAGGAATCACTTCTTCAACGGAGTTGACTGCCAAGGCAAGGTTGGACCCTTTTGTCATCCCAAGAGCTCGGTTGCGAGAGTCATGAGAGTTTTCTTCAAGCACCTTGAGAGCTTGCATCTCGTGCACCACTTGTTGAGAAGTGAGAGAGGAATAACATTCCCTCCCTACAAGAGTCTTGACGTCAATGGGTACAAACGGCATCATGCATTCAATGTACTTCTCCTTGATCCAAGAGTCATTGATGTGAGTGGCACCAATCAACCGGAAGGCATCGGCAACGGTGAGAAGTCTTCCATACATGAGTTCATGATCTTCATCCGGTAGCCTCAAGAAACCTTCGGCTTTATTCTTAAGAGCATTGTACTTGTTCCTCCTTGTGCTCTCACTTCCAATGCAACTAGCGGACAAACCGTCCCAAGCTTCCTTGGCGGTGGTGTAGTTCCGAACACGATGCAATTCCTTTGTCCCCACACTAGTTTGAATCATGTGCAAGGCGGTGTTGTTGAGTTGACTATCAACCGCTTCTCTTCTAGTCAACTTGTCGGGGTTGTATGGCTTGAAGCCTTCCAAGATGATTCTCCAAAGTTCATTGGAGGCACTCGCAAACATGAGAGCGAAACTCAAATTGCCAAGTATCGAAATTCTCAATGGAAAACTTAGGTGGATCGCCCCGAATGTTCATATGGGGATGGGGAACCGGTATATCGGGAGATAGAAAAGGTGGAGCTACTCGATTGTAGCTATCACCTCCACTAGTTGTCCTAGGAGATGCAATGGGATTTTTTAAGGTGTTTAAGTTATCACCTTCCACGGGTTTGGTAGAGGAGGGTAATTCCGAAGCCTCACCCTCTTATAACGCACCCGTGTCCTTTACCTCTACACTAGGAGCCTTGGGAAGGGCCGGAGCCAAAAGCTCGGCAATCATCTTTTTCATGCTTTCCATTTGGGCTTCCATGGAGGACTTCAACGAATTGAAGTCTTCCATGGAGACCGTCTTGGTGGCCTCTTCCGTGGGATCCTCGTTCGGCATACTCTTAGGCGGTTAAGCCCGAAATAAGAGCCGAGGCTCTGATACCAATTGAAAGGATCGTATGCCGCACCTAGAGGGGGGGTGAATAGGTGCTACCCAATTTTTAGTTATTTTTCAATTTAGGCTTGACACAAAGGTAAATTCTCTAGATATGGAACTAAGTGAATTTACCTATATGACAAGGTTATTAACTAAGCAAGATATAGCTACGCAATATATAGGAGATAGAATGGGATAGAGGTAACCGAGAGTGGAGCACGCGATGACACGGAGATGATTCCCGTAGTTCCCTTCCTTTGCAAGAAGGTACGTCTACGTTTGGAGGAGTGTGGTTGCTACGCAAGCCAAACCAACAGCCACGAAGGCTTCACTCAGATCTCCCGTGAGCAACGCCACGAAGGCCTAGCCCACTTCCACTAAGGGATTTCCTCGAGGCGGAAACCGGGCCTTTACAAGGTTCTTGGGGCACACATCCACAACTCGAATTGGAGGCTCCCAAATCTGTAACAATACAACAATCAACAACAACACATCAACAACAAATCAACTAGGGAACCAAATAGGAACACTAGCATGAGATCCCTCAAACAAATGAGGGGGAAATGAAAAACGCTTCGGTGAGGATGTAGATCGGTGGCTTCTCCTTTGAATCTCCAAAGATCAAGAGATTTGGTTGGGGGAGGAAGGAGATCT
The DNA here is from genome assembly GCF_022539505.1 of Lolium rigidum. Taxonomy (NCBI): domain Eukaryota; kingdom Viridiplantae; phylum Streptophyta; class Magnoliopsida; order Poales; family Poaceae; genus Lolium; species Lolium rigidum. Next base: position 140,125,443 of record NC_061512.1, read on the forward strand.
TGCAAATCTTGTGTTTCTTGAGGTGGCTCTAATGGAGGTGAAGCTTGGCAGATTTCTTGTGCAATGATTGAGCAAAGGGGTAAGGAAGAAGAAGAGGGGTATAAATACCCCTCCCCAAAATCCAGCCGTTGAGCTTTTCGGGGGGCCGGATAATCCGGCCTAAGTAAGGGCCGGATAATCCACCCCCCCCCGGATAATCCGGCCTCTAGGTACAAAACCATGACAATGTCCGGGCAAATGTCCGGCCCCTATCCAGAGAGGCAATTCTTCAAGTCCTTAGCCATTTTCGAGGGGGCCGGATATTCTTGAAATATCCAGCCCTGGAACAAAACCGGGACAATATCCGGGCAAATGTCCGGCCCCTATACTGAGCTGCATTTCCTCAAGTCCTTAGCCGAAATTCTGGGGGCCGGATATTTTGGAAATATCCGGCCCGGATTATCCGGCCTGGTGAGTTTTCTGCTGATGCTTTTTGACAGCACTGACCACATCCAACACACAAACAAATGTATCTATATAATTCCTGTACCACTTAAACAAACATTAGTGTATCACATACATTGACATCAAACACTCAAAACATAATATGAGAGATGTTCTTTCACTCCCATCTCCACGCTGGGTTCCCTGGACACATGCGGGCCATCAGACTCTGAACATCAGCTGCAGATACTACCCCTTCCCCTGACACCTGTACTAAAGCTGTGGGCGCTCCAGAAGAGATCAACTGTGGCTTATACACTGAGTCTGGAATCTGAAGATCAAGTGTGGCATCATTACCGCAACCAACAAAGAAGCTCGTGGGTCTAGGCAATTTCAGAACCGGACACCTAATAGTGGGATGTGCCCCTGAATCACAAATCAGACAATAATGAATAGCCTTATAATCTTTAGTAGCATGAGTATTAACAGCACATTTTCAACATCTTCCCGCCTTCTTCTGCTTCGCCACTGGTGGCAACAACATCAGGAGCAGGGACCATAGGCTGCACAGGGGCCTGAGGAGTATCAGAAATCACCATCGGAGCTGACACCAACTGTCCAAGGGGCGGTACAGCCTGCACCAAGGGTGGCAGCTGCTGTCCTGCCGGAGACGCCGGCTGCCCCTGAGCCACAGCAGGCTTCTTCTTCCGCCTCTTCTTCACCTGACCAGGCTGCGGCAGTGGCTGCTGGAGTACTGGCTGCTGCATGGGAGGCTGAAGCATACTCTGCTGGTTAGGTACAGTATACTGAAACGAACCTTGAAAGTGTTGGTACTGCTGAGGCGGTGTGAACTGCACCGGCGGCTGAGGCACCGACGGACGAAAAGGCGGGCGATATCCCGCGGAAGGACCCATGTATGGGGCAGGCTGTCTCGGTGCAGGGGCGGGTTGCGGCATGGGCACCCCCGCCGGCCACCCCTGGAAGCCAGGGGGTCCCATGTAGGGACTCGGACCGACGGCCGACGACGCCCCAGAGGGAGCCGCCCCAGCTGCCGAGGTCGTGGGCGCAGACGCGGGCGCAGCCAATGCCGCCGTCGCCCCGGGAGGCGCCGGAGGCCTCGCAGCCCCGGCCATCTCCACAGCCGAGGGGGAACCAGCGACTACCTCGGCGAACGATCGCCGCTGCCCAGAGCACGCGGGCGGCGACGTCCAGACAGAGCACGGCGATGAAGAGCACGAAGTCGGCGACGACGAGTCGGCGGCTGCGAGACGCGAAGAGGAGCGGAGCGACGATGACGATGACGAAGCGAGAGCAGCGGAAGACGACGGCGCCGTAGCGAGCGAAGGCGACGATGACGAAGGGGCGTGCGACTGGGAACGACTGGCGGCGGCGCGATGTGAGAGACAAGGGGCGTCGATCACGGTACGTGATTGCATGTTCCCCTCGTTGCCTCTACGCTGTGCCTCCCTGACAGCCCACCGAAGCCCAGCCCACTCAGCACGCGGCCCAGCAAGGAGAGCTGCGGGCGCCATCGAGGCCGATTCGAAGCGCGACTTGAATCGCGGCATGATCGACGCCTCATCCTCCGGTGGCCGCGCAGCCGCCTCCGAGCTCGACACCGCCACCCCACATCGCCGCGATGGCATCACCCGGCAGAGCGGAGGTGCGCTCCCGATCGAAGGAACCAGCAGCTCCTTCCCCGCCGGCCGCCGCGTCGAGGCCACAGAGAGGAAATCCCCGAACACGGGCGCCGGCGTCACACGATGTCGAGGTAGCGGTCCTCGCCAAGGTTTGATCCGCGGCATGCGGGCGATCCTCAAACCCACAGGCGAAGAAGACGCTGCCCTTGTCGTCGTCCCTTTGGTCTTCATCCGTGCCGAAGGCGACAATGACCTAGCCCGTTCCGTCGACCTGCAAAACGAAGAACTTACCTCCGACGCCGTCGCACGCGACCAAGCCCTGGACGCTCTGGTCGGGTAGCCTATCTTGGACCAGAAATCCGCCTCCACCTCCTCTTGGGTCAACGCCGGCGACCGCCCGAACTGCCGAACCTCAGGCTCAAGACCTAGGGCAGACCAAGCCGCCTCCTCCGCTGTCGCCCGAGCGTCCTCAACGGGGTCATCGTCTTCCTCCTGCAGGCAGAAGAAACGAGATCCCGCCGCCGGAGACAGAGGGTTCGCCGACGGCGACGCTTCCGCCCGCGCGCGGCACCCCTCCTCGTCGCCAGCTAACATGCTCCTCCACATCCGATGGCGACCCACATTCTGAACCTGTATTTGGATGGTACATTTTATTTGTGAATTTTATATGGTTCTTTGATCTTGTTCGATGCATAGTTGTGTTTGTTTGTTGTTTGCGCGCGCCCGCGCGCTGCAAAATAGAGCGTCCGGCGGAGGTGTTTTTTTTGCGCGCCAACGCGCGCTGCAAAATGAAGCATCCGGCGGGGCAAAATCGCTCCGGCGCGCGCCATCGGTTTACAGCGCGGCGGCAGCGTGGTATAGCGCGCCGATTTATAGCGCGCATGTTGGAAAATGAAACAAATCATTATTCATCAGAGCACCCACCGGATCATGTCAGTTCTGGACGTGTAACGTACTCGCTTGTGCTTGACAACCCCGAGGCTCTGGTCCTGTTGGTCGCGCAGCATCTCTATGCCTGTGAGCACAGCAAAATGAGTATCGTCGTCGTAGTGAACGCCTTGGCGATGCAGAACCTGCCGCCGCCGAGGTTGACGAGCCTGACAAGCATAGGGCAGTCTTCTTTCTCGGTCAGGCTCTGATCCTCCCAGACGTGCTCCACTGCGGGCGGCTGGCCACGGTCCATCTCAGAGAGGTCCAAGGCGCATAAGTGGTAGGGTCTGCAAGCCTCGAAGCCCAGACATGTGTCGAGCTCCCGGACGTGCTCGGCTCTGCCGTCGAACGGCATCTGCCACTCCCCGACGTGCCTCCATTCCTCCACGGTGCTCCAGCCTAGCCGGTGGCTGGGGTCGAGGCGGGCCGTGTCGAAGCAGTATGTGCCCAAGCCATTGTCGAACGAAACGCAGATGGAGGCGCAGCCGTCCGCGGTGTCCACGGTGGTGTAGGAGGTCATGTAGGCATGGTCGTGACGCACGAACGGAGGCGGGGGGAGAGGCCGGCAGCGCCACCTCTTGTCGCGTGCGTCTCTGCCAAGACGGAGCGTGTACTCGAGGACCTCGAAGCAGGAGCCAGGGTGGGAGTCATGAGGAGGGAGCGGACGACAGGGCTGCCAGTCCATGACGTAGAGGCTATCCTCGTCGGCGCCGGGGTGGGTGACGGAGACGGCCATCGGTAACATTCCCTTCTTGGGACGGGAGAGGCTGCGTAGGGTGAGGAAGAGGTTCCTGTCGGCGTCGAACATGGCCATCTCGCCGGCCATGGTAGAGTAGATGACCCTGCCCTCGCTGCTGCGCGGCGCGAAGAGCTCGAACCACTGCAGGCCTCTGAACGCGAAGACAGTGGGAGATGGATCGAAGCTAGCGACAGGGTCTGGCAGCCGCCGCAAGGTCTTGTCGAATCTCTTCCTCTTCTTGTCGTTTGCCGCCTCTTGTGCTTCTTGTGTTGACTCGTGGAAGAGGTGCTTCCAGGGGTTGATGCGGCGAAGCGAATACACGTCGCTGCAATTTTGCACCACCAGATTCAAAAGCCGCCGCCGATTCATCGTCGCCCGTATCCTGTCCAGGACACAGTGCCGCTAGGTTTCACAAACTTGCTCCTGATTCCTTCAATACGTGAAGGCCCAAACATCGACCCTAGCCAAAAACGATAGTCAAGCGTTTGATTCCTGGTAAATACCCTATACACCGACCAGGTCGGTGCATACCGCGCGCCGCTCACCCCCACGCGCGGTACGGGCCGGCCCAGTTCGGGTGTTGGTCGATTTTTTGAATTGTTTTGTCTGTTTAGTTTTGTTTTTTGTTTTTTTTGTTTTCTGTTTCTTTTTATTTTTTCAGAAATTGTTCAAATCTAAAAAATATTCGAATTTGAAAATTTTCAAATATAAAATTGTTCGAATTTGAAAAAATTCAAATCTAAAAATGTTTATATTTAAAAATTGTTCAAATATGAAAATTGTTCAAATTTAAAATTTGTTCAATTTTGAAAATGCTCAAATTATTTTTTGAAAATGTTTAAATTTGAAAATTGTTCAAATCTGAAAACATTACACTGATTTTTTTTATAATTTGCCATATTTCTCTCTTTACAGCTCTAGTAACTTCTTTTAATCCAGAATACTCCCTCAGTCCCAGTTCGCAGGGCAAATTCCCAAAAAATATTTGTCCCAAAATCCCTCACCTCCTAGGCACATTTTGCATTTAATGTGGGAGTAAACTAATTCATTTTTGCATGCAAACACTCCTCTTTTAATCTCCCACCACGCACTAGTACTCCATGCATGTGAAACCACCGCGCACTAGTACTCCATGCATGTGAAAGGCAAAGTTTTTGCATGTTTTAACGTGCAAATTTAGAGCCAATGAGAATTCACCTTGGGCCAAGATATTTGAAAACTTTGCCTTGCGAACTAGGACGGAGGGAGTACATTACCTCTTGGCTGGAACTCACCTAGACCGAATCAATCAGATCCTATAATTGAGAATTATTTTATTAACCTGTTTACTACGGACAATCCTGCTATGGATCCGAATTTCTTAGAAAAGGTTATTCCAAGAGTTACAGTGGATATGAATACAAAGCTCATGCCCCCCTTCTCAGCTGATGATGTAAAGAAGGTTGTTTTCAGTATTGGTGACCTCAAAGCTCCTGGCCCGGACGGATTACATGCTATCTTTTATAAAAAGTTTTGGCGCATCATTGGGGAGGACATTACAGGAGCTGTTCTTAGGCAATTAATGACAAAGTGATTCCAGAAGGGTGGAATGAAACTATTATTGTTTTAATCCCCAAAGTTGATAATCCGGAAGAGGTATCGCAATTTCGGCCTATCTCCCTATGTAATGTGGTTTACAAAATAATTTTCAAGATACTTGCTGCGAGACTAAAAGTCATTCTTCGAGACATCATATCCCAACTCAAAGTGCTTTTGTCCCTGAAAGGTTGATCACTGATAATATCTTGGTTGCATATGAGTGTGTTCATAAGATTAAGAATAAAAGACAAGGAAGACTGGGCTTTGTGCAGTAAAGCTGGATATGCACAAGGCGTATGATAGGGTTGAGTGGAGTTTTCTCAGACATATGTGTTGGAGATATGCCCAAGAGGCAATAATAAAATGGTTATTATAATATATCTTTGATTTTATGATAATGTTTACATACCATGCTATAATTGTATTAACCGAAACATTGGTACATGTGTGTTATGTGAACAACAAGGAGTCCCTAGTAAGCCTCTTGTATAACTAGCTTGTTTGATTAATAGATAATCATAGTTTCATGATCATGAACATTGGATGTTATTAATAACAAGGTTATGTCATTATATGAATGATGTAATGGACATACCCAATTAAGCGTAGCATAAGATCACGTCATTAAGTTATTTGCTATAAGCTTTCGATACATAGTTACCTAGTCCTTTCTTCTTCGAACTAGGCTTTCGCCCCGCTTTATAAATAAAGCCACAACGGCCGAACCGATACAAGGTGGAGAGGAGAACCTCAAGCAAAGCAGATCAAAGAAAGAAAGAAAGAAAGAAAAACACAGAAAACCCCACACTTGCCACCGAAGACATTAAGGTGAGACCAAGTCGACTCGGGGCTCCACAACGACGCCCCCAAGAGGGTAACGACGCATTCCGCCGCCGTCGTCGAGACCGTGAGGTCTCTAGGGTTTTCACCCGGAGCCGTAGCGCGGGACGGATACCCACAACGACGCCCCCAAGAGGGTTACGACACCCGCAGGCATCGCCGTCATTGGCGCCGAGGCGCTAAACTTTCGCTCGAAAGCATCCGCACACCGCGCCCGAGAACTTAGTCGCCCGCTGTCTCCAAGATGGGATCTCCAAACACGATCTGGGGGTTGCCAAAGCCGAAGCGCCGCCAACTCCAGGAACTCCCACCGTCCGCTCCACGCCATCCTCATGACCGAAGAGAGAGACCACCACCGCTGCCACGTAGCCCGCCGTAGAGCCATCCGCGCAGTCCGCCTTCCGGGGCCGCCGCCCGCGCATCCCCACGAACTCGAGCCCGTGACTCGGCCATCACATCGCAACGCGAATTGGACAAAGTAGGAGGCACCGTTGCCAGCAGCCATCAGAGCACACGACAACCTAGGGGAGGGGATCCGCCCTCCGCCACCAGGAGGTGCCCGCCGATCGGACACAGTACCATAGACGATTCAGCCAAGATCAGGCCCGGCCGCCTGCCAGGCCTCGATCAAGCCTCCTTAGCCGTGCCACTATGCAGCTGCGCCCAGGCCGCCGTCGCCATCCACCTGCAACACCGTGCCAATCCTAACCGTGCCACCACCGAATCGCCATGCGCTAGCCAGAGACCATGGGCGGCGTCGCCACGACCTCACTTCTTGCAAGACAGCCTCGGTCGAAACCGCATACCGCCGCAGAGAAGCACCCCCACCGCGACGCCCAGGGACAAAGCCGCACCGTTCCCGACACCGCCATGTCGCTGGTCAAGCCCGACACTTTGTCGGCAACCTCGCGCTCGCCATTGCACTCCCGCAAGAACACCGCTTTGACCCCCCCAAACGGAGGAGGATCGGCTCGAACCGTGCCGCCGAGGACCGCCGGAGCTGAGCCCACCTGGCCCAGCCCTGGCACCAACGATGGAGAGAGCAGGGCGGACGTCCGCCGGAGCTGGCCCCGACCGAGGACCGCCTGTCCCGGACCGAGGCCCTTCCGGCCCAGATCGGGGCCCGCCCGGCCCCAAGCCGGGCCGCATCGCCGGCGGCCGCCCGCCACCCCCTCCGCTGCCGCCCAAGGCCACGAGCCGCACCAGCCCGTCCTCCGCCGGGACCGTCGCCGCCATGCCCCGCCATCGCCGCCGGACCGAGCACGCAGCGCCCGAGCCGCACCGCCGCGCGGCCGCTCCTGCCCCGCGCAGGACCACGCGCGCGCGGGTAAGGGAGATCCCGCCGCCGCCGGCGCCACGCGGGCTTTGCCCGGCGGCCCAGACCGGCGGCAGCGGGGGAGGAGGGGAGGAGGAGGACGGGTGGAGGCGGGATTAGGTTTTCGCCCCTGCCGTCGCCCGCGGGAGCGACGCGCAGGAGCCACACGTTTTTTTCTTCTTTTTTTTTCGTCACCTAGTCCTTTCGGCCATGAGATCATGTAAATCACTTATACCAGAAAGGTACTTTGATTACATCAAACGTCACTGCGTAAATGGGTGGTTATAAAGGTGGGATTAAGTATCCGGAAAGTATGAGTTGAGGCATATGGATCAACAGTGGGATTTGTCCATCCCGATGACGGATAGATATACTCTGGGCCCTCTCGGTGGAATGTCGTCTAATAGCTTGCAAGCATATGAATGGTTCATAAGAGACCACATACCACGGTACGAGTAAAGAGTACTTATCATGAGACGAGGTTGAACGAGGTATAGAGATACCGATGATCAAACCTCGGACAAGTAAAATATCGCGTGACAAAGGGAATCAGTATCGTATGTGAATGGTTCAATCGATCACTAAAGTCATCGTTGAATATGTGGGAGCCATTATGGATCTCCAGATCCCGCTATTGGTTATTGGTCGGAGAGAAGTCTCAACCATGTCTACATAGTTCGCGAACCGTAGGGTGACATACTTAAGGTTTGATGTCGTTTAAGTGGATATGGAAATATGGAATGGAGTTCGAAGTTTTGTTCGGAGTCTCGGATGGGATCCAGGACATCACGAGGAGGTCCGGAATGGTCCGGAGAATAAGATTCATATATAGGAAGTCATTTTCTAGGTTTGAAAATGATCCGGTATTTTTCCTGGAAGGTTCTAGAAGAGTCGGAAGAAATTAGGATGGAAGGTGGAGTCCCAGAGGGACTCCACCCACCTTGGCCGGCCAGCCTAAGGGAGGAGGAGTCCCAAGTGGACTCCTCCCCATGGTGGCCGGCCACCCCACCAAAGGAAAGGGGGGAGTCCCACTTCCCCTAGGTTTGGTCATATGGAAGGTTTATGTTGGGGTCTTATTCGGAGACTTTTGACCTAATCCTTGGGGCTTCCACCTATATAAAGAGGGGAGGGGAGGGGCTGGCCGGCCACACCAAGACCACCATGTCCGCACCCCCCCAAGAGCCCCCTCTCCCAGAAACCCTAGCGGTTCCCTCCTCCCGCTCTCTCCCACATAGCTTAGGCGAAGCTCTGTCGAAGATCTCCACCACCACCGCCACCACGCCGTCGTGCTGCCGGGATTCCGAGGAGGATCTACTACTTCCGCTGCCCGCTGGAACGGGGAGAAGGACGTCGTCTTCATCAACACCGAACGTGTGACCGAGTACGGAGGTGCTGCCCGATTGTGGCTGTTGGGGGGATGACCCCCGGTATGCCAAAGGCATGCCAAATCGGATGGTTTGAGTCATCAAGATGCCGGTTTAATGTTCGTACCGGAGCACAAAGATAAGAAGTTGGCTAAGTGAGGCTAAGCCGGTATCCCCAAGAGGGGTATGCCGGAACCGGGTAAAGAAGACACCGGGCTACCGGAAAGAAGAGCAAGTCGGCAGGACTGGTCAAAGATTCTCTCCGAGCTAGAAGACAAAGATGAGCTAAGCAAAGTAGCTTTAAACGAAAGGCCGACGATAAAGAGGAGGATGACGATGAAAGAAGCCGGAGGACGTCGGCATCCACGATTAAAGAAGACCCCGGTGTCATCTATGATTAAAGTAACTTTGTAAAGTAGTTTGTCTAGTCAAAGATGCCATTAGGGTTTCTTGCCCTGTAAGCCACCCTCTCCCCTATATAAGGAGAGGGGGCAGCCCTCTTCACGGGCACGGACACATGTACTGAGAAACTTGTAACCTGTGGAGATCAATAAAGAAGATGATCTAGAGCGAGTTCTTCCTTATGTCTTTCTTCTTCAACCTCTAGCCCTGGCTAAGTTCTTGAGGAAACCATCCGGAAGTTCATCCCATCTACTCACAAACCCTCCCCCGAATCCTCTAGCGTCCATTCGGCCCCAACTTAAGCCATGGTTTGTAGACCAAAGGATAAGGGTGGCTTAGGGGTCTTAAATATGAAAACCCAAAATCAGGGTCTCCTATTGAAATTCTTGGACAAATTCTATAACAAAAAAGATATTCAGTGGGTTAAGCTTATTTGGTCCACATATTATCAGGATTCAATACCTCATGCAACTAATGCTTGTGGTTCTTTCTGGTGGAGGGCAGTTATGAAATTATCTCCGATTTTTAGAGGAATTGCTTACTGTAAAATAGGGAAGGGAGACACAGCCCTGTTCTGGAAGGATGAGTGGAATCATGGAGTTATGCAAGATCTATACCCATGTTTATTCTCCTTTGTGCAAAATGAAGATATTTCGGTTAAGGATTTTTGCTCTGCAAATGACATCTCGGATATATTCCACTTACCTATATCCCCGGAAGCTTTTCAGCAGTTTCGGCAGATACAACAGCTCACACAACAAATGAACTTGAGCCAAAGTACGAATGATGTTTGGGCCTTCCAATGGGGAGATCTTTATACTTCTAGAAAATATTATAAGTTTGTGTACAGATCTATCAGTCCACCAGCCCCTTTCTCATGGATTTGGAAATCTAAACTCTGGCCGAAGCTCAAGGTTTTCTCATGGCTTCTACTAGTTGATCGGCTGAATACCCGAAATATGTTAAAGAGAAGGCATTTAAACATTGGTAATGATTATTCATGTACTCTATGCTCTTCAGGTGAGGAGGAAACTTTGGAACATTTGTTTTTCTCCTGCCCCTTTAGTGTATCATGTTGGGATATGTTAAATATCAACTGGAATGGTGGCCTGCAAAGAATTGACAAGATCATTGAGGCCAAATCAAACTTCCAGGGATCACTATTCTTTGAAATATTTGTTATAGCTGCTTGGGGAATTTGGAAAGAGAGGAACAACTGGATATTCAAAAATATAAATCCCTCAAGAGCTTCCTGGAAGACAAGAATAATAGCTGATCTAAATCTCCTAAGGTTTAAGGTTAACCAAAACCTACAAAACACAATTTCCTCTTATATAAGTAGAATTTGATCCTTCTTTTTGTACCTCTAAACCTCTGTAAATGGGTGTATGCACCCGAGATGATGTAAATATTATATCTATAATATAGCACAGTAGGAGCCTCTCCTACTGTTTATGGTTCAAAAAAAAAAACTTAAGCCATCCTATGGCATCTGTCTGTTCACCACGACGACAGTTGGCGCCCACCGTGGGGCTTGAAGTGGCGCTTGCTGGAGTTCATATTCGGGCGGGCATCCTCGAGGTCGCCGGCGAGCGGACGATGTCTGCGCTCGTCCAGGCGCTTCTACTCCATCGACTTCATCAACGACAACGCGGGCTGCTTCGCCAACGGCGGCATCTTCCCCAAGAACGGCTGCATCATCGAGTTCGGCAGCCACCGCGTCTACTTCGGCACCGTCCTCGTGCGCCAGCGCCTCTCGCCGGTGCTGGTGGCACCGGACCCGCCAAGGTGGCTCTGTGCTGGCCGCGCCGCCGGCAGCGTCGAGGTGATGATGGCTGGCGTGGCCGGCGTGGGCAAGGAGGCTGTGGATGAAGGTGCTGGTCGTGCGGCTTCGACCCGTGCGGCCAAGCCACCGGCTCGGAGCGCGACGCCGGCGCTCGCGGGAGCATCTTCCGCACCACCGGCAACACCACTCCAAGCGGCGATGAACGTGCCGGCAACGCCCATCGCGCGGAACATCGACCCGGCAGCGGCTCGAGGCGGAGCCGGAGGCACAACGCCAGAAGCTGCTCGCGAACGGCGCCGACATCGTCCGGGCGCAGCGCGAGCTGAACCTAACCCTACGTGAGTACAATGCTGCCCATGGCTTTGCTTCTGTTAGCGCTCATGCTGCTAGGATACCGGAGAACCGGCTTAAAGCTCGCAATCTAGATCAGGATTTGCGTAAGGAAGTTCTTGCCGGCAAAAGTACCTCTGCATCTGTTAGCATCGTAGAGAAACCTAAGTACAGTAGCCCGGATAAAACTATAAAAGCTGCTAAGGCTGCAGTAGAGCTGTGTGAATCGCTTTCCGGAGATGCTTTGGCAAAACAACAAGAGCGTGTTAGAGAGCTGCTAGAAACTATCGAGCAGCGAGAATGCTCGAGCACTGGCTAAGCTGAACAAGGTCTGCGGCCTCAAAATCCGCGCGTTCAACAAAGAATGCCGGAAGCAAGTCCCATGGGCAGGCCTCGTCCCCCCATCCGGACAGGAGGAGAGAAAAAGATATGAACGCACAGCAGATGACTGTGTACGATCCGGTTCTTGCCGGAAAACAACAAGCCGGGCAACACGATGCCGGTAGAAAAAGCCAAGGGGCAGATCGAGGCTACGCCAAAGGAGGCTATGCCGGAAACAATCATGCCGGTAGATACGAAACCGGGCAAAACTATCCAGGCTGCAAGGGCAGCGTATGATGATGAGGAGATGCCTCCACCAAGGTACCGGCAGGCAAGGGCCGCGGTACCGGAACGTTACGATGAAGCTGACTCGACAAGACTCACCGCTTACCGAAATCCTTTGGGAGAGCGCGTGGGAGAAAGACACCTGCCGGAACGGGATGCGAGGCACCGTCTGGACAGAGTGTACATGTCTGAAATGATAGAGGCAGAGGGTCCTCCGGGTCCAAAGTGCTTTGGCCCAAGGATCATGAAAGAGCAACCACCAGTTCGCAACTTTCAGTTGCCCCGTGACACCAAAACATACGATGACACCACTAAGCCGGAAGATTGGCTCGCGGATTATGTGACCGCGGTATACGTTGCTGGCGGCGGAGGTTGTGTAGCCGGAGGAGGAAACCGGCGTTGGGCCGTGAGAATCGTGCCAACGTTTCTGGTAGGACCGGCAAGAATCTGGCTGAACAACTTGCCGGCAGGAAGCATAAACGGTTGGTTCGATTTTGAGGAAGCTTTTGTGAGCAACTTCAGTAGCACCTACCGAAGGCCAAACAGGCCTCAGCAGCTCGCTTTGTGCGTGCAGCGCCCGCAGGAAACAGACCGGGATTACCCGACCCGGTGGAACTCCACTAGAAACTCTTGTGAAGGAGTGATAGAAGCACAAGCCATTGCTTGGTTTAGCCAGGGATGCCGGCGAGGTTCGCCTTTGTGGCAAAAGCTGCAGCGAAACATGCCAACAACTTTGGCGGAGATGATACGTGTGGCGGATAACTATGCGTTGGGAGACCCAATGCAACCGGCAGTGCAGGTTGAGCCGGAACAATCAAACCCGCCTCAGCAGCGCCAGGAACAATACCGGGACAACCGGAACAACAAAAGGAGGGAAGATTTCCCGGATCGAAGGTACGGTCCGCAACAAGTCTGCTGTGCAAGAAAACTCTGATGCCAGTGGCAGCCAGAGGCAGAGAACCGGATCGCAGCCGTGGGCGGGTCCTAAGAAACAATGGGTCGAAAAGAAACCATGGGGCCAGAAAAAGAACTGGCAGGAACCCGTGAAATACACCATGGAAGCCGCCATGGATCAACCTTGCCGGTGGCACACACCGAATCCGGCTCATCCGTCAAACCACCTGACAAAAGATTGTTCCTGGACCAAGTACTTGATGCAAAAGGGGGCGGTAAAAGATGCGCAAGCACAAGGGTGCACCACAATGTTGCCACCACCACAAGATATGCTGCGCCAGCAACAACTACCACCACCACCACCACTTACCGGAGCGAATGCTTTACCGGTACAGCCTCAGCCAAACAGGCAGCAGTATCAGCAAGTCAATCAGGTGGGAGAGGGCCACGGCCAGCCACCCCCACCGGCACCTTTGGGCCGGAATGTTTATGAGGACCCAGACGTGTGCTGTGTCGTGTTCGTCACTGAGCCGACAGACAGGCAGAGCCTACATCGCCGTTCCATGGAAGTGAACGCGGTGATGCCGGCGGTACCAAAATACATGCAGTGGTCAGATCAGGAAATCTCATGGTCGCTCAAGGATCACCCCAAGGTTATGCCTAACCCGAGTGGTTACGCTCTCGTGGTGGACCCAATCATGAAAGGGCCAACGACTCGCGTCAAGTTCAGCAAGGTGCTGATAGACAATGGGAGCAACATAAACATAATGTACCGGCACACCATGCATACGCTGGGCATAACTGAAAACATGCTTCAGCCAACTCGCACGACGTTCCACGGAATCGTTCCGGGTTTGTCCTGCGCACCGGTTGGAAAAGTCCGGGTGGATGTGTCGTTTGGAGGACGTGACAATTGCCGGGTTGAAAACGTTGAGTTCGAGGTGGTGGACCTAGACAGTCCGTACCATGCACTGCTGGGGAGACCGGCACTGGCGGCCTTCATGGCCTCGACCCACACGGCGTATCTCAAGATGAAGATGCCGGCACCTCGTGGACCCTTAACTGTGGTGGGGAATTACAGGATCTCGCTGGAAACTGCTTCTGCCGGATCAAATCTGGCAGAATCGCTGGTGATCGCAGAGGAAAAGAGAAGGATGCAGACTGCGGTTGCGCTGGCTCAGTCTTCACAATTGAGCTTAGCGGCAATGAGTGCAAGCTTGAGCGCTCCAGCGTTCAAGCCGACAAAGGAAACAAAGGACATTGTGCTGGACCCGGCTTTCCCTTAGCGCACCGTTCGTATCGGTGCCGACCTCAGTGAGGCATAGGAAAGCGCGCTCGTCAGCTTCCTCCGTGAGAATCGGAATATCTTTGCTTGGTCAACAGAGGACTTGGTAGGTGTTCCGAGGGAGCTGGCTGAGCACTCTTTGAATGTCCGAAACGATGCGAAGCCGGTGCGACAACCCTTACGCCGGTTTGCTGAGGATAGGAGGAAAATCATTGGAGAAGAAGTAACAAAGCTGTTGGTTCCCGTTTTATCGTGGAAGTGCTGCACACTGAGTGGTTAGCCAATCCGGTGCTGGTTGAGAAGAAAAAAGATGAGAACCTCGAGGCAAAAGCTCCAAAGGTGTGGTGCATGTGCATCGACTACACCAACTTGAACAAGGCTTGCCCAAAAGACCCTTTTTCTTTACCGCGGATCGATCAAGTGATTGATTCCACTGCTGGGTGTGAGTTGTTGTCTTTCCTGGATGCTTATTCCGGTTTCCACCAAATCCCCTTGAAAAAGGAAGATCAAATAAAAACTGCGTTCATTACCCCGCACGGGGCTTATTGCTATGTCACTATGCCTTTTGGTTTGCGCAACGCTGGTGCAACGTACCAGCGCTGTATGCAAAAATGTTTGTTTGATCAAATCGGAAAAAATTTGCAAGTTTATGTGGACGACGTCGTGGTAAAGACTGATGACCCACAAGTATAGGGGGTGTATCGTAGTATCTTCGATAAGTAAGAATGTCGATCCCAACGAGGAGCAGAAGGTGTTGACAAGCAGTTTCGATGAAGGATTCACTGTAAATGCTCAAAGACAAGTATTCAGGGGGTTTTGATGTAACAGTTGAATAAAGTACGAGTATGTAAAGTGCGAGAGTAACAATTGCAGCGAGTGGCCCAATCCTTTTTAGCACAAAGGACAAGCCGGTTTGTTTACTTATAATGACCAAACGTTCTCGAGGACACATGGGATTTTAGTCTAGTGCTTTCGCTACATACGGCTAAATAATCTTCATTGTTATGATAAGTGTTGTGTGGGTGAACCTATGCTAATGTACCGCCCTTCCTAGGACTAAATACATACTTGTGATTATACCCCTTGCAAGCATCCGCAACTACAAGAAAGTAATTAAGAATAAATCTAACCACAGCCTTAAACTCGAGATCCTGCGATCCCTCCTCGCATCGATATACCAACGGGGGTTTAGGTTTCTGTCACTCCG
>NC_061512.1:140140881-140198595 GCF_022539505.1 Lolium rigidum
CCCTAACAGTCAACGAGGGTTTACCTCTAGTAGCGATTTCCGGCACCTATGCCCGGGGGCTTGTTTCCGCGGTTATGGACGGATTGCCATTGGGCTTCGTCGCCGGCCGGCGAGCGTCTCCGGCTAAGGTTTTCCGGCTCGCGGAAGGTCAAGCGGGCAAGCCGGAGAATAACGAGATCAGCACTTGCTTTCCGACAAAAAACGAAACATGCACATAATATTAAACGGATAGCAGGATAAGTGTTTCCGCCCCACGCATAATTGTTTCGTTCCTAGCTACTTAAGAATTTAAAGTCTTATTACAAACCCTCGCTGGGGCCAAAATGATGCAACTTGTTTCATTGTTTTAAACGGGAACTCTACTCGGAGTCCTCCTCTTCGGACTGCCGGTAGCTGGAGCCGTCGTCACCTGTCACCGGATCCGGCTTCGAGTCGTTTCCCGAGTTTCCTCCGGAATGCTCGTTGTCTGGACCCGGATCCTTCCCCATAAAACTACGGCTCGCTTGCTTCCTCCTCCGCGTCGGAAAAACCTTCGGGCAGGTTGTGCTTGTTGTACCAGAACGAGTGATCCACTCGCCTGACAAACAGCTCTTCATAGCCTTCGGTTTCCGCGAGAAGGGCGCTCATGTCGGAACTCTCGGGGGCTCCGCGGGCAACTTGCGCCAGATTGAGCGAGGGGAAGAAAGCCTTGCAGGTGGCCAGGACCAAGGAGGCGGCTCCGCGCGCTGAAGATTTTTGCCGGTCCTTGATGAACTCCGGCACTTGTCGCATAAGATTGGTCATCGTATCGATGAGCGAGGTTTTGGCCTTCTTTAGCGATAGAGCCGTGGCAATTCCGCGACGAGGCTCCAAACGGTGCATCAATGGAGTTCCGCACTTCCTCGTAGGCTTCCGTCCTCGTCGAGGTTTGAATCTTTCGTCCACTCAAAGCCAAGACTTGTCTGTGGAAGAAAAGAGGTTCAGTTCCGTCAGAGAAAACATGAAAGATGGTCGGAGCAACGACGCGGAAGAGTGCTTACGGAAGATAAGTTTGTCAATGGCTTCCGCCTCCGTTTCCAGGGCTTTGTTCTTGGCGAGTGTGGAGATCACGCGGCCTTGGCTTCTCTCCAGCTTGTCGATCAACTCCGCCTTCTCGCGGGAATGCTTCTCGGAGAGTTCTCTTCTTGCTTCAGTCTCTTTGCTTGAGGATTCTTTCATAAAGTTCCGGAGGGACTCGTTTTCCGCCTCAAGCACCGTGACCTTGGCGGAAAGCTCATCAAGCGAGGAGCGCTTAGCAGATTCTTCTGAAGGCAGACAAGTTGCACGTATTATGCATCATGCATTATGACTTAACACAAAAAGTAAAAAATCCGGATCTTGTACCTTTCAGGCGGGTCTCAAGCAGCTGGATAGCCTTTTGGCTGTTTTCCGCGTTACGGCGCAGCCCCTCGATCTCCGTGATCTGCTCCAGGCACATGGATGCGCAAATCTTCATGCAATTTCCGTGTGGTCTGTGAAGCAGCAGGGAGTTAGCCGGATATTCAAAATCTTGGAGGCTAGCGAGGAGTTCAGTTTGGGATATGAAAATTTTAAATTTCCGTCTAAAGTACATTTTGGGAAAGCATCGGATAATACATGTTATTCGGAACTATATCACCCAATGCTTGGGGGCTAGTATTACCTGCCGCACTTCCACTGTGCTTGGCGAAAAAATCCTTCGAGGTTCTCCTCCGGGTCGGCGAGTTCGCGCACCTCCTCCTCCGGTTTTCCCCATACTTGTGTTCAGCATGATGGAAACCTTCGCGTGACGTTCGCAAGAGTAAGCTTTTGGAGGGACGGAGTTGGTTGAAGGTTGACGCGGGTCGCGTTGGTGACTTGAAGTAGCTTGGCTTTTTGCTCCTGCTCTTCTCCGGTTGGCCCCGCGAAAGCGGAGCTTGGCTGATCAGGCGGAGGAATGGGCGAGGAGGTCCCCTTGGCGGAGTCGCCCTGGTAAACGGGATCTTCAGGAATGTCGTCAAGGTCAATGACGTCCTTCGGATCCGGCTTGCTGGCAGATGAGGCCTTCGGCGGAACTTCCACCTCAGGAGTGATAGGGACAGAAGCCGGAGATGGCTTGACCTTCTTCTTGGTGACCCTTGGGGCCTTGGGAGGTTGGCTTCCGGAGCTACAGGAAAAGCATGCAAACATAAGAACAAGTGTTAAAACTGGAACTTGGATCTCAGAAGGGAGACGCTTACCCGGAAGGCTTGAAAAAGTGCTGGATGGCAGGCTGCCCTTTGTTGTTGGTATTGATCAGCGCGAGGCGCTTCTTTTCCGCCTCAGCTTTCCGAGTAGCCGCGATACTAAGTGTCTCGCGGGGGCGTTTCGCTGGGGAGCTGGAAGGGGGTGGCCTTTTCCTCTTCGCGGGGCGGCTGGCTTCGGGAGCTTCCGCCTCCGATGCGGCTACGGATCCGGGTTACCGGTAGATGGGACTCGGAGGAGGTTTCCGAGTTCACTCTCTTCAAGCGCTTCGAGCTAGTGCAAAGATAAAAACTTAGGCAAAGTTTGAAGAAAAACAATAGATCAAGTCCGGATGCCGTACCGCGGTTCCGGATCCCTCCGTGTGGATGTCTTTGTTGCATACGTGAACATGGAGTTCACGCGGGATCTTGAGGAGGAGCCGGATCCTCTTGTCGATAGCGTCGGCGGACAGGTTATCTTTGGTGGCGCGCATTGAGTCTTCGCGCCCTGTGTATTCAAACATCAATCGGTCCCTGTGTTGAAGCGGCTGGATCCGCTTGGTAAACCGAGGAGAGGGTCAAATCCTTCCCTGTGAGCCCCTCCTCCGTAAGCTTGCGGATCCGCCTTACTCGCGCGGTTCAGGCCGAGGCGAGTCGGAGAGGTGAGGGCACTGTGTCCATGCCGGAGTCTCGTTGGCGGGGCTGTTCTTGAATGTTGGAAGTTTTTTGTCGCTCGCCGGGTCGGAGACGTCCTTCAGGTAGAAGAAGCCTCCGGACCAATACCTCGCGGATTCATGGCGATCGGTGTGGGGGTAGACGCGACCCGGGCGGAGGAGGAAAGTGATGGATCCGCAAGTTGGCAGTTCGGAAGTTTGGCGGATCTTCTCTTTCTTGACGGTGAAGAAGTATTGGAACAAGGGAAGCTGCGGAGTTACCCGGAGGTGGCCTTCGCGAGAGCGACGTGGTTGCCGATGGCGAGCACGCTATTCGGAGATATGTTATGAGGTTGGAGTCCGTACGTCTTCAGAATCTCCCGGAAGAAATCCGAAGGCGGGAATGAAAATCCACGCTCCACCAGTGCCTTCGTCAGCACCATTTCGTCGTCCCTTGGAGCCGGAGTTGGTTCATCTGGAACTGACCTCCAGCTTCCGGGTTGCAGGAAGCCTTCCGACTCGAGATTCTTCAATTCCATCTCGGTGGTGGTACGGGGCCACCATTTCCCCTTAGCTTCGGAGTCGCGCTTCCGAGCCTTTGATTTCTTGGCAGCCTCTTCGTTTGCTGCTCCGGCCGGCCCGCCCGGAGGTTTTTTCCGGGTGGGCAGAAGTTCCCTCGGTCTCCTTGCCGGAATCCTTTGAAGGATCCGGCCTGATGGGAACGAAAGGAGGAGGGCGGAGGAGATTGGCGTCGCCATGATCGGTTCTGAGTTCGGAGGCGGAGTCGTTGAAGACATCTGAAGAAAAAAGTTGGCGGAAACTTTCTTTAGTCGGATCCCACTTCATCTTCCCCAAGTTCATCCCTACCAACTGCGGTGCGAAAGTTGAGTTCGAAGTTTACCGTAATGGCGTGCGGTGGCCGGAGTTGCGGAAGCTCGTCGGAGTTATGAACACGAAGAACACTGCGGTGGCGGGTGTGCTCCGGTGATGCTCCGGCGGTTCTCCGGTGGGTTCCGGCACGGCGGCGGAGAAGCTCTCGGGCGGCGCTCGGCGAGAGAGCGAGAGGAGGGGGTGAATGAGGGGTAAAGGGGTCGACGGCTGGTATTTATAGGCTGAGAGGATGAGATTCGTGTTCCGCATCCTGTGGTCGGAACGCAAGCGTCGCGCCGTTGGATGTGTGCCACGTGTCCCGAACCCTAGCAGTAAAAATGGCTAGAGATAAGTTACCGCGCGAATCGCGCAAAAATGGCGCCGAATTGGCGGAACCGTTTGAGTCTTTTTAAGATTCCGGGTAGTTGCGTGAAGATAAGTTCTCTCATTCGAGCGAGGGAGTAACCCGGAGATGTTCTTTTTAACGTCGATGGATGAAGTCCCGCGGGGTGGGAGCATTTTCCGGCTATAAGTTGGAAAAAAGAAGAAAATGCAAAGTTGGAGCTCTTCAAGTTTCTCCGCGTTACCAACGTTTGCCGGAGATTGTAATGGACTAGCAAGGCGGAAGCTGCAGGCGAAACTCGGAGAACTCTGGGGGCTACTGTTGTGGGTATACTTCATAGGTGTACCATCGACAGTGCCTAGATCCGGCAAGCCCGGGTGGCCCACAGACGGTGATGAGGCATGTGGCCCATCGGGCGGCCCGATTGCTTGTTGATCATGAAGGAAGAAGTCCAGCCCGGGATCAGCGGGCCGGATCCGTACTGACATAGGAGTAACCCGGATCCATGGAAGCCCATGAGGAACCCGGATCCAGTACGACGTATATGGAATGCGGATCCGTGACGTGCACGGCAAGATATTGTACCGTATTTAGACTGTCTGTAATCCGGCTAGGACTCTCCATGTAAACCCTAGATCCGTGCGCCTTTATAAGCCGGATCCCGGGAGCCCTAGAGCTACAACCACAACTCATTGTAACAACGCGAAAGCGCCCAGATAATTCCAGACAAGCAGCAGTAGGCCCTGTCATCGTGCAGGTGTTCCGAAGCTGGGTAACTCGCGTACCACCGTCCCGTGTGCACTCCGCCCTATGGCCCCTACTTCTTCTCCCCCTCGTGAGGATCCCTCCTCCGAGGTACCGTCGATTAGGCAACGACAATGATGATGAATGGTTGACTTAGGTCAACATGATTTCATGTATGATTGTTTGAGAAGTTAAATCTTAAGAAGATTCAATGAGAGGAAATTATTCCTCAAGAACTATATGGAAACTATCATTTACATATGTAATGAGAGGAAATTAATTTTCCTCAAACAGCACAACCAATACACCCTAATTGTTTTAATGGTGTGAATAGATTAGTTTGTGTGAATACATGTGATGTTTAGAATAGCCCATGAATTGTTTGGTGATTGTATCCTCGTATTCGTATTTTAGACGCTAGTACCGAGGAGTATCAAGAGGGGGAGGAAGTCTACTTTCAAGGAGAAGAAGACCACTTTGATCACCTCAACCACCAAGGCAAGCTAATATTCTTGCAAAGTGCAAAGCCCCTTGGGGCAAGGCACCATGATTCTTACCTTTCTTACCATAAGCCTATCCCAAGTTTTTACCTTACAAGTTTGTACTTGTTTTCTCAATAAGTTACTTTTATAGTTAACTTTGGTCAAAGTACAAGTTGGTTACTAGAGTAGTGAAGTAGTTTCCATCAAGCAAAGCAAGATAGCACCCCTCATGGATTAGAGCTAGTGCTAATGAATTAAAACTTGACTACTCTAGATGGGAACTTTGTGAATTTGAAAATGAATTTGAAACCTTGGAATGATGATGCATTCCATTGAATGATTT
This sequence comes from Lolium rigidum, assembly GCF_022539505.1. Lineage (NCBI taxonomy): Eukaryota > Viridiplantae > Streptophyta > Magnoliopsida > Poales > Poaceae > Lolium > Lolium rigidum. Next base: position 140,146,515 of record NC_061512.1, read on the forward strand.
TTGAAGGTGAATATGAACAAGAGAAGATGGTGATTTTTGATAAAACAATGACGTTGGTTTGAATGCGATACCTTTCCAATTAACAAGTACCCCCACAATACACTGATTATGGGTAGGGCTTAAGCGGAAGTTTATGTGTCTTAGTATGGGTTCCCTCTAAACAAGCGTCATCGGGGTTATGCCGAAAGCTGCCTCTACCACAAAAGAAACGATATAATATGATGCGAAATGAGGTGAATGTCCGGCCCAAGCCCTGTGCAGTTCCCGGAGCTGATCGTCTCGTCTTCACTCGGGAGGCCAAGCTCATGGGGAGAGGTGCTCATACTAGGATTTATAAGTGAAAGGTTATGGTTGATGATCCGCGTACTGTGTTACGATGATTCGGGGAAATCCCGACGGATGAAATCAAATGTTGTGGCACAAGTGTGCAACCTCTGCAGAGTGTAAACCTATTCGAATAGCCGCGTCCACGGTTACGGACGGTTGGAAAGGCCATACTGTGTCCAATGTCAAATCTTTTGAAAATGTTGGTGAAATGAATGGTGAATGGGTGACTTGACTTTGAATCGCAACAATATGGTGGGAATGACACTAATGTTCCCACTTGAGTTAGTCTAGCACATGAATAAGTCTTTTCTCAAATACTTGTGAACTCAAATTGGCTTTATGCAAATAAACTAGAGCTTAGTACCCCATTACTAGAATTGTTAGCACTTACATTAGTATTAGTTTGCGAGTACTTTAAAGTACTCACGGCTTTGTCCCTGGCTATTCAAATGGCCGGACTATGAAGAGGAGCAGAACTATCAAGATGACGGCAACCAAGATGTCTACGACAACTAGGGAATCTTCCGACGTCGGACGTTGGCACGTGGATTAGATAGTCCACTACTACTACTACGCTTCCGCTATGTATTTGTGATGTGTGTTGAAACAATAGTCAACTATTATTGTAATATTGGATCATGTGATCTATTTGTAAGACGACTATGGTATGTAATGAATGATGACTTATGATATTCAACTGTTATGTCTCGCAACAACAATATTCCTGGGATTGCGATGTATGGCATAACGAGCATCCGGACTTAAAAATCCGGGTGTTGACAAGTTGGTATCGAGCCATTGTTTGACCTTAGGAGACCCTAGTTAGAATGGACGTCTGAAAAACTTAGTTTCAAAACCAATGAAGTAGATATTTATGAAAACTTATTCTCACTCTTATCCTTGAGATCTTTTAAAAATAAGAAATCCATGCTCTACTTTTCCTTGAAATTCTACCTAAAATTTTGCCCACTTGATCACTTTAGTAGAACTCACACTTACGCAAGAGTTTGTATCAGGATCCCTTTGTATCGTAGAGCGATGAATGGTTCTTCAAACCAACGGTGTGTTAGAATTGTAATGTGTGATGTTTGGTATGAATGAAAAAGTGTTTTTGGTTTTTACCCCCTCAACACTACTCAAGTTTTCAACTTTCCAAATTCTTATCCAAACCAACCCTAGAAAAATTCCCTCTCATCTTGTGACTTGCAATGAGTGCCTCAAGAAGCTAGCCAAGATTGCCACCAACACCGCTGCACCTGCTCAGAACCAACGCCGCTTTGCCGCAAGAAAGAACCCGAACAACAACGGCCGCTACTACAACATGACGGCCACCGAAGCGCAAGAAGCACCTCAGGCTATGCCAAGTATGTCTTCCTGTTAAATCATATCGCCCAATCTCTCTTAGGAACCTAACTTTTCTTAAAATCTCGGGACGAGATTTGTTTAAGGGGGAAGGGTTTGTAACACCCCAAATTTCAGAACAAAGAGAGAATGAATTTCCTTTTTACAAAAATGTGAACCAACAAAAACTTTTCTTACATAGAGTGCTATGTTTAGTGCTCATACCTTTTACTTGTGTTTTTGCCATGATGAGTGTAGTTATGCTTATGTGATAAACCCTAAAAACCCTAAAGTGATCAAGTGAAGATCACAAACCAAATGAAATTAAAAGAGAAAGAAATCAAATGAGAAAAACCCTAAACCCTAACCTTCTCAAAAATCATTTGGATCTATTTTGAGAAACCTAAATTAAAGAAAAAGCCATATGTGGGCCTATAGCTCTAATATATAAATTTTGAACTCTACCATTCTTTCTTCTCTAAATAGTGATGAACCATGGTAAACCCCACTAAGACCTAAACCTCATCTTCATTATCACCATCTATTTAAAACAAAATAAAAAGAAAAGATATTAAATAATAAAGGCATATGCAAGCCTATGGCTACTTTTTGCAAATGCTCCAACTTTGAGTGTTGACCTTGGTATATGATTTGAAATACATCAACACACCCAACTAAGTAATTATCAACCAATTCAAGTGAGAAAGAAAATAAAATCAAACATATGCATAGAGGTATATGTGCCTATGGCTATTTTTGTAAAACTTTACCCTAGGCCTTTCTACTTTATTTAGAGGATTGGAAAACCTTCACAAACCTTATCTAGTACTTCTCAAACACAATCCAAAGTGAAACAAAAGATTTTGAAAAGAAAGTAATAATGCCATAGAGGCATATGAGAGCAAAATATCAAATTTGTGAAATTGAGGATCTTGACCCTAAGACTTGTAGTGAATGGTTGGATCACTCCTATATACCATTTCAACACTCAACAACATCAATTGGGTCAAGCCTAGTCAAACTAAAAATCAAATGCAACATATGCATAGAGGCATATGTGGCACATAGCCATAATACTCAATTCTTGCCCTATGACTTTAAACCTTACCCAAATGATGTGAAACCATCTCTCAACCTAATATAACACTAAATTGACCCTAACCCATGCCCAAGTAAAGCAATGGGAACAATTTTACAAGTTTAATGAAATTTGACACATCACCTCTTATGTGTTATGGCCATTTTTGCAAATCTTTGAACAAGACCATTTGAAATAGTTTAAATGGTTTGAAAATGTTTCTAAACTAATAAGAATCACATTAGAGTCAAGAAAAGTCAAATCAAATGGAGAGAAATCAAATAGTGAGAAAATTCCATTTTCACTCACATACACATTTAGCCAATTTTGCAAATCTTGACCTAGACACCCCCATTGCCTCAAAATGGTTTGAACCTTTGTCCCCACACAATCTAACATCAAATAAACCTCACCCTTGTCAAAGTGAGGCCAAGAAAAATAAAAGAATAAATAGTAGAAATTCACAAAACCCTCACATATGGTTTATGCCATTTTTTCAAATATTTGACCTAGACCAATTTGGCCTTCACAAAGAGTTGAATAATGATACTAAACACTTATTACAACTTTTGGAATCAAATAAACACAATTCAAATGAATTTCAAATTCAAATTTGGCTCACATATGATATTGGTCAAATCTGCCAATTATAGTCTGATCACTACTTTGAGCCCTTGCAATTCAATATTTTCAAACTAAACTTTCTCAACTCTTTGCATTTCATCCAAGAGGACATCAAGGTGAACAACTTTTGTAAATACAACCATGCCAAATTCATCTTGGATCAAAAACTATGCTCATGCAAAGTTGGAACTTTTTAACATATGCAACAATCTCACTTGGTCAAATTTTGCAATTCTTTGATTTTTAAAATTCCACCACCACACATAGTTGTCTCTGGTCAATTACAACTTAACCAAACACACCATTTTCAAATTTTGCAGCCATATGAACTCAACCAAATTTGGGCAAAATTTGATGAAACATAAATAGGGGACAACCCACACTATTTGAAATAGTGTCCTACACCCAACCCTAAGGCCCTAAACCACTCTACCATGTCCCCTGGTCCCCTCTCCTCCTCACAGCAGCACAGCAACCCTAAGGGAGACCCTAGAGATGCATGTGCATGGCCATGCCGGCCATGCCACACATGGCACCCCTCTCTCCCTCTCTTCCCACCTATCTAGCCTGGCCTACCATGTCCCCCTACTCCCTCACACCCTACTGAGCCTGCCTATCCTAGCCCTGGTCGGAGAGAGACCCGCCACCGCCGGGAACGGGTCGTGCCCCGACATGCATTGGACACGACCGTGCGTCGACCAGCGCCGTCGACCCGGGGCCCCTCTCGCCCTCTCCCTTCACCAGCGTGCACCACGAGACGGCAGCATCCCGCCAGACACGCTCCCGTGCCGGCGGACGCGCCAGAACCATGTCGACCTCGCCACATGCCGCCATGGCCGCCCCGTCGCGTTCCCGCCCCTGCACGCTATATAAACCCCCCCTCTCGCCTTGGACAGCACCACCACACATAGAAACATCCTCCTCTCCCTCCTCGAGCCTCTCCTCCACCCTTCTTGCCTCTCCACGGCCCCAAAACCTCGCCGGAGTGCACCGGCGGCAACCCTCAAAACCGCCCAAACTTTCGTCACCCTAGCCTCCAACACCTATACCACTTTGAAGCCCTTGGAAAGAGCTTTCCAACGCCACCAACCCCGCCGCAATCCGAGCTCCGAGGCGAAAGTTACGGCCCCCGCAAGGTTGCAGAATCGCGAGGAAGACGACGGCCCAGCGCCGTCGGATCGTCATCCGACGATCTGCGCGCCCTGCGCGCGGGCGACGTGCATGCGCCATGCACGAACGGCCCGGGCAGCAGCTGGGCCGGCCCACTTCGTTTCCCGCCCCCGTTTGATTCAAATTTTCGTTTAATTCTTTTTAGATAAATTGCAAACTGATGCTGTGTTTAAAATTGAATAACTCCAAATCTACTTGACCAAATTTTACAAATTTTATATGTTTGGAAAGCTTAGAGTTTTCTCTACACAATGCAATTGGATTAATACCCATATCTGTTGTAGAAGTAATGTAGAAAAATAAACAAGACAGTGACTTTTCTGCCTTTGAATAATTATTAAAAATCAACCAAAATAGATATTTAGTTAATTCCAACTCCAATAGCTCACATTTGACTTACACTAATTGTTTATGCAAGAAAATGGTGTGGTCACTTTGCATGATCATGCCCTAGTTTAATTAATGGACAATATGGCTAGTTTATTTAGTTCATATTATCCAAAACTATTATGCAAATTATATGAAGTGCTTCACTTCATTTAAACTTTGTCACCAATACTTTCATATGAAGTATTGACCCCTGGTCTTATACTTTCAAATGAAATTCTTGGTGATTTTAAATCATAATAGGCATTGTTAAATAGTATGAGGTATTCTACCTCATTTAAATCATTTTCTCAAATGATGATGATGAATGGTTGACTTAGGTCAACATGATTTCATGTATGATTGTTTGAGAAGTTAAATCTTAAGAAGATTCAATGAGAGGAAATTATTCCTCAAGAACTATATGGAAACTATCATTTACATATGTAATGAGAGGAAATTAATTTTCCTCAAGCAACACAACCAATACACCCTAATTGTTTTAATGGTGTGAATAGATTAGTTTGTGTGAATACATGTGATGTTTAGAATAGCCCATGAATTGTTTGGTGATTGTATCCTCGTATTCGTATTTTAGACGCTAGTACCGAGGAGTATCAAGAGGGGAGGAAGTCTACTTTCAAGGAGAAGAAGACCACTTTGATCACCTCAACCACCAAGGCAAGCTAATATTCTTGCAAAGTGCAAAGCCCCTTGGGGCAAGGCACCATGATTCTTACCTTTCTTACCATAAGCCTATCCCAAGTTTTTACCTTACAAGTTTGTACTTGTTTTCTCAATAAGTTACTTTTATAGTTAACTTTGGTCAAAGTACAAGTTGGTTACTAGAGTAGTGAAGTAGTTTCCATCAAGCAAAGCAAGATAGCACCCCTCATGGATTAGAGCTAGTGCTAATGAATTAAAACTTGACTACTCTAGATGGGAACTTTGTGAATTTGAAAATGAATTTGAAACCTTGGAATGATGATGCATTCCATTGAATGATTTTTGAAGGTGAATATGAACAAGAGAAGATGGTGATTTTTGATAAAACAATGACGTTGGTTTGAATGCGATACCTTTCCAATTAACAAGTACCCCCACAATACCTGATTATGGGTAGGGCTTAACCTGGAAGTTTATGTGTCTTAGTATGGGTTCCCTCTAAACAAGCGTCATCGGGGTTATGCCGAAAGCTGCCTCTACCACAAAAGAAACGATATAATATGATGCGAAATGAGGTGAATGTCCGGCCCAAGCCCTCGTGCGGTTCCCGTGGCCGATCGTCTGTCTTCACCGGGAGGCCAAGCTCATGGGGAGAGGTGCTCATACTAGGATTTATAAGTGAAAGGTTATGGTTGATGATCCGCGCATCGTGTTACGATGATTCGGGGAAATCCCGACGGATGAAATCAAATGTTGTGGCACAAGTGTGCAACCTCCGCAGAGTGTAAACCTATTCGAATAGCCGCGTCCACGGTTACGGACGGTTGGAAAGGCCATACTGTGTCCAATGTCAAATCTTTTGAAAATGTTGGTGAAATGAATGGTGAATGGGTGACTTGACTTTGAATCGCAACAATATGGTGGGAATGACACTAATGTTCCCACTTGAGTTAGTCTAGCACATGAATAAGTCTTTTCTCAAATACTTGTGAACTCAAATTGGCTTTATGCAAATAAACTAGAGCTTAGTACCCCATTACTAGAATTGTTAGCACTTACATTAGTATTAGTTTGCGAGTACTTTAAAGTACTCACGGCTTTGTCCCCGGCTATTCAAATGGCCGGACTATGAAGAGGAGCGAGAACTATCAAGATGACGGCAACCAAGATGTCTACGACAACTAGGGAATCTTCTGACGTCAGACGTTGGCCTGTGGATTAGATAGTCCACTACTACTACTACGCTTCCGCTATGTATTTGTGATGTGTGTTGAAACAATAGTCAACTATTATTGTAATATTGGATCATGTGATCTATTTGTAAGACGACTATGGTATGTAATGAATGATGACTTATGATATTCAACTGTTATGTCTCGCAACAACAATATTCCTGGGATTGCGATGTATGGCATAACAGGCATCTGGACTTAAAAATCCGGGTGTTGACACTATAGCCCGCCATAGCCTTTCCCGCATGATGCGGCTAACTGCATTAGCCCGCTAAAAGGTGTCAAAGTCCTTAAATAGCCGGCTATAGCCAGGCTATAGCCGGGTTATAGCTGTTTTGGGAGGCCGCGGCTATATCTTGTAGCCGGCTATTTTAAACATTGTTTCAGGTATTTTAGATAGCACCTACTTGCAGGTAGATGATATAACATGAACTAAATGTTTCTTTTCTTGATCTGCTATTTTGATTTCTTTTATGCTTGCAAAATGCATTTTCTTCTGGAGCTGATCAAGACAGGTAATATTCTATGAATCAAGGGGGGATTCATTAGAGTTTATTATTATTTTGAAAGTAAGTCGTATTCTCTATTTTGGCTTAGATTTATACTGAGAAACTTTGCATATGCCTTTTGTTTCTTGCATAAAGAATATGATAAAATAAGCATTCAGACATGTACACTAATATGTTATTGGTATTTCGATAGTGGATATAATTTATAGCATTAATGATTGGTTTAATTAAAAAAACATAATTTATCTTTCCTTGGATTCTTTGTTTTGTACCATCGTGAGATCTGAGTTTGCTCCTAATTGGTTTCATGATGTGTTGTTATTTTCGGTCCACATTCTTTGTCAAGAAGTGCTGTGCCAGCTGCGAAAATAATACTACTCCCTCTGTCCTGAAAAGGATGTCGCAATTTTTTTGTAAGACATCCTTTTCAAGACGGAGGGAGTACTTTCGATGTGTTTCCTTTGTTTGTTTACTCTCACAAACCCAAATAATAAAAATCAATTTATAGTATATTGAACAATAATCCTATCTCATGATCCTATGGCTATGGTTTTCCTTCACAGCCAGTAGATCCTTAATTGCTGAGTGGTTTGCGGGCTTACTGATGTTGGTTCAGATAGAAGAGTAACACCTTAGAAAGTCTATATTCCTTCGGTAAAATCCAGTTAGTGAATATGAAGGTGAAGACAAAAACCCTGCGAGGAAACTAATATAGCCACCTCTTGTGTAATAGTAGGTACTACCACGGAGAAAACAAGTAGTACTTAAGGCTGCCATTTAGTCTTTTTAGGGCAGTTCTTGATAGAAATCTGTTTTTTTTTTGCATGAAGTTCATGTGTTGTTTATCACACGGTGTATAAGTTACTCTTGCAGTTTTCTGAGGACTGGGAGGGTTTCTCTCCGTAGGAGCATAGCTAGAGACGAAGAAAAAATCCATGAGAGATGTGTTTCGGGGTATTTTCCATATAGGCTATAAGATTCTATTGTGAGCACACAATTGCATTGTGTTTAAATTGTTACAGAGTGCTGTCTCCCAGCAATTCAGAACATTACTGCTTCAAGCGTAGATACATTTAAGTTTAGATAATTATGCAATTTTTTTTGGGACGGTAATTAGTACTATTTTGTGGTTTTCTAATTGCTAACCGAAATGTTCATGCTTGTAGGCTATACTGGGGGCCCACTTCAGATTCAAACCATCAGTTTTCTAAAGTACAGTACTAAGTGTGGGGAGCTTGTTTTCTCTTTCCCTTGTTGATATGTCACTAGCGCATGTCTCCATTGTTGAGTGTGCGACTTCATTTTTTACTTTAGAGTGGATAAGCTTTTGTTTGCCATGCTGTAAAATGATCAAATGATCTCTATATAAAGAACTATGGATTTAAGGGATGTGTATGACTGGGCGTTGATTAAGACGCAGCTGACCGGCTAGGAGGCGCCCCAGGGGGCGCCCCAACCACTAGTCACCTCCAAACGGGCACCCCTTGGCTCGTATGGGAGCAAAAAGCGGGGCGTTTGGTTGTCCTTGGTATTGTTGCACGAACCCGATACTAAAGCAGTGCCGACCATTTCTACCAGGCATGTCCTGTTGTTTCCTCTCGTGGGCTAGCTTCTGCTCACTCTCTTTCAATGTTCAAGAAATCGTTAACATACCAATCGATCTCAGAATAGAGATTAATTGCTTATACCGGTCGACCTCAATATAGAGATTAATTGCTTTTCGTATAATTAATCGATTTTATCCGTCGGCCATTTATCGGCTCATTTTTTTGTAAATTCAAATTTTTGGCACTAAATTTTCTATAATATGCTATGTAAAAAATAATATTACATCATTGAACATAAGTATTATCTTGATTCCTTGCTGTGAATCAATAAAAATGAAAACTTCAAGCTAATGCAGAGTTGTAAAAGATCATAGGAAGAAAATATCGAGTGTCTAACCGAATTTCAATGAAATATCATAGAAATTCAACCGAAGTATATGCAATCATACTAAGAATCGGGCGAAATATCGGCTATTTGACTGAAAATCGGGCGAAATATTGGCTCTAGCGATAAATCAACCGATATGCTGAAATCTTATAGACTGCCACCCGATTCACGATAAATCGGTATCTCGGCCGATTTTTTGAATAATGTTCTCTTTTAAACTACTTCACACACCCTCTCTTCTAATCAACACAATCATACTTCAAATATGTATATGAAAAATATGCGTGTCGATCGTATGAATCAATTCTGACAATCGGTTTCGAGTTTCATCAGTCTTAAATCGTAATTTCGTGTATGAAGTTTTGAGTGAATTTTGCCAAATTCATGGCACAGGTCAACCGTCTGAAATTTTCTTTGAGAAGTAGGTTCACCTCACCATTCCGCATTACTCTCGTGTTGTACGGTTTTTTTTGTTTGGTGAACATATACGGATAGACAAATAACTCGCTAGTATATTGTAATTCGTGCGCATGTGTGAGTATATTTTGGCGTACTCTTTCTCAACTTCTCGCTTGCCATCTTCATGTACGGCGACGTGGTGATGATAGGTGTGAAGTGAGAGATGATAATTCATGGGGGTAGCCATCCTCGTCGTCGGTGGCGGCATGGTGTTATTTTCCCGTGCCGTCGTGATATGGATGTGGTGGTGTGGTTCATCTCCATTGGCTCCTCCCCTCTCTATATAGCCCTGGGAGGGCCCCTACGGCCTCCCAATACCGTTCATATGACTTGGGGGAACCCTAGGATCCAGTAACGCCCCAAAACCGTGCTTTCCCGTCGCCTCCCGTAGGTGATACGAGGCAGCAACGCGGGCGGGCCGTGCCCGTATGCATGCCCGTTATCTTCTATGTTTCCCGTAGTAAAACGAGTATCATTTTCTCATACCAACTCCGATTTCGGTGTTATTCGGCTCGCTCAACTCGTATGGACGAGGGATACAACACCATGATATTGGATTTGTATTTTTTGATTATGGAAAATCCACCTTTTCCACTCTCCAAATGGGTAAGTCTGATGGCTGCAGCTCCTCCATATTGCACATTATTTGTTTCTCTTGCCTTCCTTTATCCATAATTGCACCTTACACCTACACACATATAGAAGACAAGGAAAACTAATAAAATCCAAACAAAACTAATAGTTGCGCAACACTCATTGAAAATGAAAGAGAACTTATAAACACGCATAAAATAACCATAGTGAAAACTAGATGGAGTATGATATGAGTGGCAAGCAGCATATTTTACATGCCTAAAATATGTTGTAAAATGCACTCATCAGCTGTGAAGATGGAGGTGGCTGAGAAGGGAAGGAACAAGCAGCTCATTCCTTGGTAACATACATTGTATCAGTTAAGATCCACCATATGCAGAATAGCTTTAGGCTGTAGGTTTCGCACATCGTGACCAAACCTTCATAAAAAATTGTCTCTCTATGTGATTGCAAGCATTGTCTTGTCCATTGATCAAGCTCGCCGTGTTCACATCCCCGGTATCTGAATCCACAACACGACATGTGGCGCGCCAGGTAGGGGACGCACGCGAGGTAGGCATGCAATCTGCTGATCTCGTTGCCAACGACAGAAACCCTACCCACCTCACGCATGGTTGCGCAGGGGAGGGGTGGCTCCCGTTGGAGAGAGCCAGGAGGAACGGCGCCCGCGGCGCATGTTGCAAGCCATGTTGGGCACGTCGGCCTTACCGACGAGAACTGGAACAACCAAGCGACAAAGTGGATCGAGGCAGAACAAATGAACAGTGTGGGAACTAGACTAGGTTAGTGGGCTTTATCGATGTAGCATACGCATAAAAAATTTCGTTTCTTGTGGGATGGGCGGGCCATGGCCCAATTTTTCCCCCGGGAAGCTCCAACAGTGGTTTCATGAGTGGGATGCTCGGAGGTGTGCGTAGATCACTCGTGGCAGTGGTACGATCATCTACGGCGACCAAGGGTGATGACGGCATGGTCGCCGGATGCAACGAGGCTCGTCTGGCATGTCTAGCGGCATAGTTGTGGCAATGCCAACTGAGGCCCTGCTGCTTGCCCATGCGGTGAAGGTGGCTGGGATGATGGTTGGCTGTCAAAGATACACTATCCATGTAAAGAAATTCGAGCTTATGCTGTTTCCTGCCATGGCCAAAACTCCAAGAAGGCCCACAGATGAGGGGATCGCTACACCACATGCATCAATCATGTTTCCTACACCGTAGGGATCGAACACCTAATGAAGAACTTCCTTCGTCACTGACTGTGACACTAAGAGATGTGCATGTGGGCATCTCTCGCTGCTCAAGCATTGGGTTGAACAGGTGGTTAGCAACCGATGGAATTACTCCAAATTCAGTCTAACTAGAGTGTGGTATTCCGGGATCTCCTCCTTGATGGATGAGATCGAAGAGCAACCGAGATCACCAACCTTCTTCTAGGATTCTACAACCCAAATCGAGAGGATGCGACCATACCTATGCATTGGAATCCCACCAAATCATCCTGAATCTGATACCAAATGTCATATCTCGTGGCCACCAGCGACTGCTGGTATCTGAGATGGATTCAAACTAGATACAATGGTGCTTGTGATAGCAACCAGACCTAAAGAAGAAGATCCAGACTAGAGGTGGAGGAAGAAGTCAGGTAGAAACAGAGTTTGACAGTTATGTTCTTGTTCGATTGCCTCTCGTGATGCTCTTGCATGTATTTATCCATCTAGCTCTAAGGCCTGATCTCTTGTCCAACCCATAAATCAAGTGCGGTCCAGAGGGTATATAGGGTGTTACACATCGTTATGCCAACTCTTGCATAGTGTGCATAGTGTACGACAACCTTTGTTATAAGGCCGATGTACACACCCCTTGCTAATGACTAAACACTTGCTAATCAACCATGTCACTTTAGATACTCTCTAATCATCTGTCATTCAATTTCAACGAATGTATTAATTTTGGGTTTTGTCTAAGTCTCACACGACTGGGTAAGTGAGATCTGACTTGCACGAGATCTCGGTTGTGGCTTCTGTCAGGCACTTGGATTTGAGAAGAATGGTGTTGTTAACGTGACCGTATCTCTCTCGCCTGAGTCCGGTAGGTCTATGGTTCCTGTTGGTGATGGGGTTGCTAAGTCAAAAGTGTTGCCCAGATGTCGTTGCCAGAGAGGTTTGCGATTTTCTCACCACCTTAGCTGCTGCCTACCCTGGATCCCCAGTTGATTGATGGATGCCCCCCAATATCATGGCCTCTCTTTGTCGGTGTCGTGGGTACTACGGGGCGTAGCACTTCATCGATGCGGGGGCAAGGTGGCGTAGCCATCTGCGGAGCGAGGTGCACAAGACGAGGGTTTTACCCAGGTTCAGCCAGTCGGTCGAGGAACCGAGAGCGATGGAGGTGAGGGAGTATCAGATGGGATCCCTTCTAGGGTTTAGCTCGGCGGTTTATATAGGCAACCCCGATCTAGGGTTTACATGGAGATAAGATCGTATCTCAACGATCTCTATAAGGCCGGGATCCTTTATCCCGTGCCCAAGTTATCTACAGCTTCAGTCGCCTGGGCCTCCAGGCCAGTCCCCGTCCTTCATGGTTTAAGCCCAATCGTTCAGGGTTTTGGGCCAAGTCGCCCTGCCGACTGGACTCCTTCTTGGGCCTTCTCTCCTGCGGCGAGTGAGACTAACGGTGGACCCCCTTGAGTGTATCCCCATCAGTCGGCGTAGTGTTGAGTATCGTGTTTTGAGTGTTCGTTCGGGTCGCCTTGTGGTTCCTTATTGGCTAGAGTGGGTGCAACCCTAGTGTTGTTGTAGGTTGTCCTCTTGCGGTCTGTTTTTAGGCTTGATTATGGGTGTGTGGATGTGTTGTTTGTGTGGGTTTGACTCTTTTGCTGTAGATTTTCGTCCGAACTAAACACTGTTCTTAATTAATGGATGTGCCAAAGTTTTTGCCTAAAAAAAAGTCTCACACGATTGATATTTTCGTAAGACTCGATCATTTGATAAAGGTGCAACTAGAAGTCTAGAGCAATCACATTTCTCGTGTTTGCAATTTTCTCTCGGGTGACTGAGAAAATCTCAGTTTTGCAAACGCAAAACCGTTTTAGTTTTTGACATCAGCTGAATGTTTTTTTTCTTTGATGTTGTTTCTCCTCAAGAGACAGATTATCCAGAAGAATCAGCCAACGGTTCCGGTTCCGGTTCCGGTCGGCACACGGCCTAGGCCCATGAGGCCAGCCCAGTTACGACCCGGACACTCCCACGTCCCACCCTAAAATCTCTCCGGCGTGGTTCCCCTCCGACGGTTTCACTCCGGCGTCCAAGGTCCACCTCCGCACCCAAATCGATCAATCGCTCTCCCCGGCGAGGCGATTAGGATGGCCACCATCTGTGTACGCGACAGCGTCGGCGATCTCCGCGTCTACGAGCCGGCAATTCAAGACGACGGCGCGCCGCCGCCCAAGGAGCGAGAGCGGGACAGGTTGCGGCTCCTCCAGAAGATCCAGCAACACTACGAGGACGCCCTCTCACGGCTCACCGAGAACTGCGGCTGCGGCGCCATGATTCTGGAGCGCTTCCTCGGCGGAGGGGTCTGCGTTGGCCTCCTGGACGCCCGTTCCAACATCATCGCCAACACCCACCTCACCGGCGTAACTCGGCCCGTCGGCAGGGACGAGGTGCTGGCCGCAGGGGTCGTCATGGAAACCGAGCTGCGGGACATCACGCGGCGCTCCCTCGACGGCCTCGTCGCCTTCCTCACCTGCTTCTTCCCCTACCTCGCTGGCTGGGAGGCCGTCCGCTACCTGCTCCTCGCCGGAGCCGACCCGCTCGTCGCCGCGCGCGTCATCTCCGAGGACCGTGGCCTCAAGGCGTTCCGCTCGGCCTCCGACGGCGCCCTCAGGCTGGCCCTTCGGTGCGCCGCCATCACCGCCAAGCACCCGCGGCCGGAGCTGCTTGCCTTGGTGTGGACGTCGCCGCCCCTCGAGAGCATCCGGTTGCTCACGGCGCAGCGGGAACTGCCCCGTGACGACTGCCACCACGTATTCGGCAAGGTGTCCGAGGAGGAAGTAGCTGCCGCCGACCCTCCTAGTCACCTGTGCAGGCCATGGCCGGAGCTCGCCGCCCGCGACGGCAGCAAGGTCGTCATAGAGGTGCCGTACCAGCACTCAACTTCGCTGAGGCGAGTGCTGCTCGGCATGATCCATGGGTTCTACCTGAAGGCGCTCGCCAGGATGCCCACCGGTGAGCTGCAGTCTCGCTTCCACCGCGGTCTGCTCAAGGCTGGCCATTGCTATGGCCCATTCGACCCAGTCTCAAACATCATCCTCAACACTATCTGGTATGAAAATTCCTTCCCACCACCGATCGAGGAAGCTAAGCTGGACGCGGTTGGCACCTTGAGTCTGATGCGGATCGAGGCCCGATCCTTCTACGGACTCGTCTCTTGCCTCTGCACCCGTTACCCACATCTCACTATGCATCAAGCCTTGCGGTGCCTGCTTGATACAGACCTCAACATGGAACTCAGCCTTGAAGCTGCTATGAGAATGCAGGATCAACAGCAACGACAATCACGGTGCAGCAGTGTCCAATCAGCCTACAGGGCTGCTGCCATTGCCGCGTGGCATCCCAAACCCGATGCGCAAGTAGAATTCCTCTGTTCATGCAAAGATATGCTGGGCGTTTCTCGGCTGCTGGATGGAGGCCAGCAGCTTCGCTCTCAAGAGGTCCAGCACCTTGCCAGTTTATTGTGCCCTAATTCCCTGGCTGGCACGCCACTCCAGCAGCCGCTAGCTGCCACACGGCGACTCAATGCCGTCATGGCAGAAGGAAGGAAACAGCGCAGGGCTCTTAGAAGAATCTCCAAGAAGATCAATGCTGCACTAAGGAGATACGAAAGCCAGAACTCGGTTAGTTTACTTGATTTTGTTTTTGTTGTTTGATATTTATAACTATTGTAGGTTTACTCACACTCGCTAATTAGCTCCCTTTTGCCATCTTATAGCAGCCTCAGTGTTATCAGCTTCATGTGATTTGTGGTGTGAATAAGTTTGTTTCTGGTCCTGAGTACGGTGAAGGCTGTGCTCCTGGTGTATACCATCGAACTCATGCCAACTTTCTGGCGACTCAGCATGTTGGCAGCATAGCTTCAACTCCAACACTGTTTTTTGCTGAGCTTAGCAATGGCGATGACGATCAGGATAGCCAGCTTTTGTGTTGCCCTATGAATTTCCCACCACCTTGTGCTGGTATGCTTACATTCCTTCTTGTTTTATTTTTCTATCACATACATATAGTTCTCCATATGGATGATAGATGGCCATTTATTTTTTCTGTAATTTTTATTGTTGCCAGCAGTCTGAAAAATATGAATTTATGATGCATTTTAACCACAAGTGACCATTGACCTCTGTCTGTTAATTATTATATAATTTTTTATCGCATACTGCAGAAGTCAAGATAGGATGCATATTTTTACTGGAGTATATTAGTTTGTAGATTACTAAGTTTCAGTATTTGGACAATATAACAATTTGATAGCGGAAAGCTGGCCACGTACTATACTACTTTGTATATACTTGTTCTTCACATCTGACTTCTAAGGAGGGAGCATATGTCCTTTCGTTAATCACATAATAATCCATCCATTTCTCCATGGAAATAAGAGGTTGGTCTTCCCCTGCTCATTGAGGCAAGCATGATCCCATGAAAGCCCGCATATAGCCATACCAGAAGTCAACCTCATGGTAATGTAAAGAGAAAAATTACACAGAGTTGACCTACTTCCTTCAACAAAACTTGTTTTGTGGGTTGCCCCCTTGGCCCCTTCCATCCCTAACACTGACCAAAATGATGGTACAGTACACTATTTATCTATGCATGCTAGTTAGCTGTAGGTAAAAGCTGGAACACTCTTGGAGCATTTTCTTTCAAAGATAAGACATTGTGATTGATTTTTTCTGTTGCAATCTTCTGTGTATCTTGCTTAATTACCTTTTTTGTTCGTATGGCAGAACCAGTCCGCTGCCTTTTCTGTGAGAACAAAGGGATCAGGATTGTGCACCCGGCTTCACAGACATTCCATGGCCTCGAGTTGGAGTTTGACAAGATGGTTCGCAAAGAAGATCTATACGACAAGGAATTTGATCCGGAATTAGAAGAGCAGCTGTACACAAACCATCGCATACTTGAAAATAGTGAATTGGTTGCAGAGTGGGTAGAAGGACTGGATGAGGACTGCATGTACGTTGATAGCGATGACTTCAGCGATGATTAATACGTGCTATGTTTCTTGTGTAGTGACCTGAGCTAAGAAGTCCTCTGGCCTTGGCTCACCGTGTCCTCGTCCTCCATCTCCCCCCAGGGGCCAAGGACCATGAGAGCGATGCTCCTCCGGCAGGGCCAGGCCATCCCTGGTCACCACAAGGGGCAAGGACCCTGAGCCCGGTGCATATGGAGGGCCTCTACCGCTCAAGGGAGCTGTTGCATGGCCGACCACCAGACACAGACACCGCGCCATGTTCCACCCCCGCCGCGATCAGCAGCGCTTGGGATCCATCCCCTCCTAGTGTTGTGCCGCAGGATGCTGTTGAGGTGTCGAAAAAACATTCGCAACTATTATGCCATTGCATCAGCCGGTCCTAGGCTCGCAAGCTGTTCTAGATTTACGCTGCGATTTCCTAGCTTACACACAGATTCGAAATTTCAGAATTTTCTACATCTTCTAGTCTAGCTTGTTATGACAGTTATTATATTGTAATGCAAGTTGGAGCACCCGTGTGCTGTTACTACTTGTAAGGCAACATAAATAGTTGTTCCCCTAGAAGAGAAGCACTTGTTGCTTGTTTTGATGTAATCTCTTGGTGTTATAGCTTAGCTGGAGATGCTCTTAGATTCGTCGCTTCTGTTTTGTCAAGTCAAATAAGATGGGTCATTTTGAGTACTTCATTGTGCTTGGTCCTTGGGCACTTGGCAAGTAAAATAAGGTATTTTTAATATACCCTAAAGTGCTATAGTGGAACATAAAGGGAGTCTTAGATTGTTAGACTTAAAGCTGGACTTAGAGCATGTCTAACAGGTCCCGTATTTTTTCGGCCCTTAAAACGCAAGTAGAGGGCCCTGTATTTATTTTTCGCCGGCCGAAAACCCGGACGAGCTAGAACACCCCGTATCCCCACCCCGTAAAACAGAATATGGATACGGGGTCTGCTAGCTCGTCCGGGTTTTCAACCCCTGAAAACAGGGTTTTTTGACAAATTGCATATTAGAACCAACACACAATAATCATCATAATTATTACAATAATGTTTTTCGGAAATGTCAACAAATGTTCTAATGGAAGAATTAAACAAATAACAAATGTTTCACATATACAACAAATAGGAAATGAATGTTTCACACATACAACAATGGGAAATGAATGTAATAAATCATTGGCCATGCAACTGCCAATGGTGATCAATCAAATCTTGGGTGAGCTGGTGATGAGTCTCGGCATTTTCAATGCCTCGATGAGCTGCAAGAAAAGCTTCAATCCGATCAGGGGTCCTCTCGGGCTGCACTCGGGTGCCAACATTGTCATAGAAACATGGCAAGTTTAAACCTCTTTCATCTTCAATGTTCATGTTTTGAAGAATCACACAACATGTCATGACATCAACAAGAGTTTCCTTGTCCCAAAACCTAGCAGGACCCCGGACAATTGCAAACCTTGCTTGCAAGACACCAAAAGCTCTCTCAATATCCTTGCGGCATGCCTCTTGATTTTTGGTGAAGCAAGCTTCCTTTCTTGTCAAAGCCCTGTCCTTTTTCTCTTTTATGGACTTGACAAGGGTTGCATAGTTAGGGTAAATACCATCTGTGAGATAGTACCCCATGGTGTACTCATTGTTCATAACTTTGTAGTTACAAGGTGGAGCTTCACCCTTAACTAGTCTTGCAAACAAAGGGGATCTATTCAAGATGTTGATGTCGTTGAGTGTCCCCGGCAATCCAAAAAAGCATGCCAAATCCATAAGTCTTGAGAGGCCACAACTTCAAGAACAATGGTAGCATCACGGCTTTTGCCACAATACATTCCATGCCATGCTTTTGGACAATTTTTCCATGTCCAATGCATGCAATCCAAACTACCAAGCATCCCCGGCCACCCCCTCTTTTCATTGATCTCCATGAGCCTTTTTTGTATCATCCTCATTTGGAGCTCGGAGATACTTCTCTCCATACAACTTGATCACCATCTTGGCAAACATACGCACGCAATCCGTGGTTGTTTGCACACCAATGCGAAGGTACTCATCGGTATAATCTGCTGGTATACCGTATGCAATAACCTTCATGGCGGCAGAATTTTTTTGATATGGGCTAAATCCCATGACTTGGGCAGCATTTCTTCTTTGCTTGAAATAATCGCAATTTGCCTCGCAATCTTTGACGATTCTCTCGAACAAAGACCTACGCATTCGGTACCGTCTACGGAAGAGGCGGGGAGGATAGGTCGGTACCTCGGCGAAATAATCTTGCATCAGCTGTTCGTGGCCGAGCGCGCGGTTCCGCGGAATGCACATACGCCCCATCACAGATCCTTTCCGCTGATCCAGCAGCTTCATGCGGCCCTCCATTTGCTTCAAGCCGAACAGGAGCAGCATCATCTCCGTCTCGTCGTCGTTGAGCAACTCGTCGATGTCCGAATCGTTGGAATCCGACGACGACCAATCGGTCGACGTCGCGTCCAAATCCGCCATGTGCACATCCTCCGAAGCCATCTACCACGGTGTACCATACATCAGCCCTAAATCCGACCAATTTACCGGCGGCAACGAAGAAGAACGCGGCGGAATACTCACCGGCGACAAACGGCGGGAGGGCGGCGGCGCGCGCGGAGGGACGCGGAACTTCGGCGGGGGTGCGGCGGAGGTACGGCGGGCGTCGACGCAGCTCGGCGCGGCTCGGCGGACGGCGGAGGGGCGCGGATCTGACGGATTCCGGCGGCGGCGCGCGGGTGGCTGCGGCGGCGCGCGGGGGAAAATGGGTGGGGGGAACTGAAATGTCCGCGCGCGCTTTGTGAATTGGGATACTGGTTTCGCCCACTATCCCCGCTCCCACCCCGCACAAGTAGGGGGCGACGACCCGCCCCGTACTCGAAAACAGCAAAAAACGATGCGGGGGCCGTTTTTACGGGGCGTGCTAGACGGCCGGGTAGAGCCGAAACTCTCAAATCGGCGGTTATTATACGGGTTTGCCCCTTTTACGGGGTCTGTTAGACCTGCTCTTACTAGGAGTCGAGCACCTTCCCCCTTCGATTACCTCCAGCTTCTACACCACATTGCAGATATCTCCCGGCCGCATCGCCAGCAAGAATAGTGTAGGGGAATAGGAAGCAGTTCATTTTTATTCTACAGCTATTAGTAAACAGTAAAATGGGTCTAGCTAGGAGCCTCTACAGTGATTTGGAGTCGTGAGCCGTCCGATCCGCTCATCCAACGATCCAGATTGGCAAATTTGTCCCGCATCGTAGTTAGCTTCGTCAAATCGCGATTAACGGGCCAGGGTAACGTTTGTTGGGCTTCTACTCCACAGAACGAACTGGACGTCCTGTGGTTAACCGGGCCAAAAAAGTGCGAAACCTTCCAAGAAGGCCCATAGTGGAGCTGCGTTGCTTCTCCTTCCGCCCCCCTCTTCTCTGTGTCAACCTAGGTCGATTTTTGTTCGTCTCCCATCCACCTTCCGCGACGCAGTCGGCCCCGAGGCAGCACGCCCCTACCTCGATCAGTATGCGCCAGCGCCCGGCGGGTTGCATTGGGCACGCAATATGAGCTGCGGAGGAGGATGCGGCGGTTGACTCCCAGCCGCAGAGTGTAACGCCTGGAGAGTACAAGGAGGAGGAGTGGAAAGTAGCCATAGATCGAGATCAGGGTGCTGTACCCCTCGAGTAGCTGCTCGAAGGAGCACTAAATATATCCACCATCAGTGAATTGCCTTCGCCTTCGAGGGGACAAGGTCAATACGTCTCAGTCCTCTCCCTCTTACTACGTACTTTTGTTTTGACGCCCCACGCCGACCTCAAGAAGGCATCGGTCGGTTTGTGCTCTCGCCCTCATCTTGTGGTACTATAGAATTGCTATTTTCGTTGCTGATGTTCTGCATTCGTGGAACCGCGTGGCATCTCAAGGTACGTGCCATCCATCGCACAGACTAAACATCAAAGCATCATACCCTGATACATGAAGGTATTAGTTGTTGTTGATTAGCACATGCACGTAATTGGCAGCTCGTCTCTCTGAGGCAAAGCAAATGAGATTAGTCAATACAGCTTAAGCATGATTGTTATTGCTAGCCACCAAATTGGCTCACATAATTATTTATTCACTTAGTGTTAATTATTTTGCGATAATTTCTGATAGATCTAAGAACCAGAACCTATATAGCTTCAGTTATTATCTTCTTTTATTTTGCTAGCTTAGCTCTTTGCCTTGTTTGTTTCACTGTTTTGGGCGTTGTATTGTTCGCACTAAGTGCTTCAATGCTGCTTGAATCTTTACTGTGTTTTTGCTTCATCCTGCAGCTCTGAAAGAGTTCTGACCGACGAGACTTTTATTCAAGAAATCCAAGCATTTAGAAGAGAGTTGCTCACAGTATCAATTCTAAGGATTGAATCATTGAATCTAACTTCATATAAGAGAATAATATAAGAAGCAAACAATTCATATTTGTACAGATTTTTTCAGGCATGAAGACCTTCAACATGCCAGCGATTCAGCACCAAGTCATGAAATAAGGTAGTGCTCATGTGCTTCCGTTTATTTTTGTTTCTTGAATTGAAATACGACTTCAAGCTCTTCCAAAATGTTGGCAAGCTTAATTTACAAGTTGTTTGTTGTTGAATAGCCTATAGTTTTGCTACTTTTTTCGTCACATAATAAACTACTACTTTGAATGAATAGACGATCTTTGGGAATTTTCCACTATCGTAGACGTCCTTCATACATGAGACAGGAGGTGAGGTGAAACTTTGCCATATACTTGAAAGGTATAGCGTAAAAGTCCTGTCAATTTTGGAGTTTAAATATAGTTATCCTCCTCCAAGATTAGCCATTTTCAACAGAACAAGTTTCCTCCGAAATCTGTTTTTATGCAATGCTAATTGTTATGCTCCTAAATCAAAATTCTGTGAGGAAAAGTACTTATATCAAGATTCTCCTAAAAAGAAGCGATTCAGTTTTTTTTTACAACTACATGTATTTCCGTACTTTACCAGGTTATTAATTTTGTAACGTGCCGTTGATCTGCATTTGAAGTTGCCAATGAATGGAGTACTGGACCAGAGCCAATCAACCAACAACTGCAGAGTTGTTATCATGGTAAAATTAAGCATTATGAAATATTTTATAGTTTATGAATGAAAATTTTGTCTACTGATTATCATTTTTTTCTCAGCTCTTGCCTGAAAGGTCATGCACATATCTCATGTAAACGATTTCCACTATATGCTTTTTTTAGGAAAAGTGATCTTTTGCCTTTGTCTCATCAACAACACTTGAAAATCTTAATATGTGGTGGTGTTTAATGAGGTAATTCTTCGCAAGCTTTTGATTTGTGCAATTTAAAATGTAGCAGCATATATGTTTATTGAAAATTTGCATCTATCTCGATCGTCTTTCACAGAGATGTTGTCACAGATGTGGCATTACATTTCTCAAAGGAATTGTGATTGGAATGTACTGTCATAAGGGTATTATGTACATGTTAATCATGGAATGCACTCTTCATTTTAACTTTTATAAACTGCCTGTTTGTTGGCTCACTTAAGCGATGTTTTATTTTGTAGGGTTTGACTCATTAAATCTAACTGAATTATACTACCCGGACATTAAGGAATGGATGCAGTGTGGCATATTAGGAGGTATATATATCCAACAATCACCATATGGAATTTTGAGGTTAAACTGTTTATAAATTCTCTGACGGCGGAGTTTATTCCCTCCATTTTGTAATTATGCTTGGGAATTTCTCTACTCTTAATGCAAAGAGGTCAACCACTTCATACTGGCAAGTTGAGTAAAAGGTAAGTGCAGTATTTCTTCTTTTGACTCTTCTATTAATCAAGGTATCCACTAACTTTGATGTATATACTCCACTAACTTGTTAGCTGCTTCTGCATATGTTTTAAATTTCGTATAAGGTTGTTGCCAAAATATAATCATGAACCCATTAGCTGTTTGCGAATATGTGTTTTCTAATTGCAATTTGCAAGGTTGTGTCCAAAATAGAATAATGAATACTGGAAAATGTCCGCAGTACATGTTTATGCCGATGGAAAAATGAATGTGTATTTTGTATATTTGAAGCCATGGAATGTTGTCAAAGTCAAGAGGGTAAAGAACTAAAATTTGATTTCCTATCTCATGTAATATAGCCTCTCTGACTCTCTATGACTAAGGTGTTTCCTTTTTCCTCTGGACTCATTGAAGAAGCTCAGATGTAGATGAAATATGAAAAGACATACTGGTGCTTGAATTTGTGCTAATAATAATACTCCATCTGATACGTAATAAGTGTCGTGGTTTTAGATTTTAACTAAAAATAAACTAAAACCACGACACTTATTATGGACCCAAGGGAGTATTAAACATCATGCTCCTTTGGCAAATACAGTATCATTTAAATATTTTTGTCCTTGTTAGCATGTTTTCTTCTATCTATCAAATAATATATGGATATCATTAAGTTCATTTTAACTGGATTATCACATTTAGTTGCAAGTTTATATTCCTAGCTAGCACAGGACTTTTGCATGCTGAATTTGTCCATCCTGTTGACCAGTCGGAAAGATAAAGGCAGAGAACAACGTTGTTCTAAGGCACTGGAATGTACACTATATTTTGAACGACCCCTTCCTTCAGCATGCCCTTTATTTTTCTTTCCGCATAAGTTCTGTCGGTCCACAGGTCAGTAGATCACTAGCCTCCTCAAAGATTTATGATACAACGAAGATTGTATTCATTTTTTGAGTACTCCTGGAAACATAAGGACACTGACATGCTTTCTAATACCAAAAGTAACAACTCACAGTAGAACTTTTAAAGTATGTGACAGGAATCGGTGCCAAACATACCAGTTTTTACCCTTTTTCCTGTTTTATTGAAGTCCATTAAGAATCCTAATGTCATCCGTTGGCTGGACGTGGAGCTGAACTTGGTATGAGATCTGCCTATGTTATGATAGAACCCTACCTTGGCTATAGCTTAGGTGTAACTTGATTATGTTTTTCTTGTGTCCTTGTGGTTTGCACCAATTCATTGCTTGCATGCCTAATATTCCCTGTTTATTTCGGTACTAATTTGCAAAAGATGATTTAAGGGTTTACATCATTCATTGCTATTTTAATATGTACACATATATATATACTCAAATGAAGGTGTAGGCTGCAATTTCAAGATTCACTTTGTATTTGTAAAATGACAGTCTATTGCGTCTACACTCTACAGATATATAGGCCATACGAGATGACATTTTGCTCGAGAACCAGGAAACAAAGTCATTTGCTGTTAATAAAGGATGGCTTTTCCTAGCCCCAACCTCTACTGTGGTTCCTTATATACTCATAGGTTTTGCGTATCTCAGCAGCCTTTGCTATTTCACATTGCAGTCGTCCAGTTCCAGACTTTTGGCTGGAACTAGCTTTGTAAATTAAGGATGAATGAGATTCAAATCCATTCTTTTTTGCATATGAAATATTTCATGCATTAGTTCAGTTAGTTTCTCCCAATCTAAGTTTATATATTCATCACAAGGAACCATGTAGCTTCGCATTCTTTTCAATAAAAGATGTGATAGTACATTAGAAATCCGCATATGTTTTGACATTTGACTTGACAAAACGATATCACTCCATTTTAAATCATGTTGTAAAAAAATGTATAATGCACCTAGAATGAGGCAATGTAGGCCAAATGTTCAATTTTTGTTTTTCGTTTATATAGCTTTTCGTATGAGACGGACGGGCGCAGCGAAGCGCGCTTCTATGATCTAGTATACATGAAAACGAAGCACATTAAAAACTATAGCATGGCCTAGCTAAGGCCACTTCACAAAAAATTTCATTTAACAACAGTTTGCTGCTTGCCCAGGATATATAACCATAGCTCATAGCTAACCTAAAAAACCTCTCCTAGACTAACCACACACTGACACACATTCATAAGAGTGACACATCCATACAAAATATTTGCACCAGGGCCGACACAAAACTAGTTAGCTCATCATCATCTTATCAGAACCTAAGAACCTGCTTTGGCTGGCTTCCGTGTTTGCCAAGGGACTTGTCAAGAGCCAGGCCAAACTCGCTGAAGGGAGTCAACTCCATCCTGTAGCCAAAAATGTTTCAAAATGTCCATTCATTTCTCGACAGTATGTGTGTGGGCGTTTCAAGATCAAGCAAAAGATACATACTCGTATTTAAGTTTGCCTTCCTGCACGAGGGCCAGCAGGTAGTCTATCATTATTCTGCAATCCTCTGCCTTGTCCGAATTCATCCACTTCTGTAGCCAGAAGCCTCGGAGGGAAAGATCCTTTCACAGAATTCGATCATGTTAAAGAATTGATAGGACAAGCAACTTGGTACATAGCAGAAAGAAATAATAGTATGCACAGTACTATGCAGGATATGATGTACACTTGTTAGATGATATATATTCAGCACTTCATTAGATAGTTTTAATTTTTGCATGGTATAGATGTTGAAAGCAACCTAACTATATTATGTACATTAATAAGCAGGATATATATGATGTACTGACCTTAAAAATGAAAGATGAAGTAGAAACAGTCACAGGTTTCTTGGACATTCCGCCATATGTAACCATGGTGCCCCCTTGCCTAAAGAGAAGTGTTACAGCTAATTATGAGAAACGAAGACATTTCCAATTGGAATTTTATAAAGTTTAACAGCATCACCTTAACAACTTTAGTATCAAAGATGCAGCATTTCCTCCAACACAGTTAAATCCTAGCGCAGGTTCTGGCAAAGCCCCCTAACATGACAGAAACCAAAACAGCACCAGCATAAGGAAATGGTCCAAGTTATCCTACAGATGAACAAACTGCAACTAGCATCTCAGCATCCAGTGGTGACAGGAGAAAGATAACAACCGTTCAATCTTATGATCTCATTTCTCTGGGCCATGGGCACCCCCAATTCAGTATGACTAGTAATTATTTTTATAGCGACAAACTGTATTAGCTTTTCCTAAGTAAGGGAAACACTTTGATTCGAAATAAAAGAGTCGTACCATAGCAAAGAAATTCTGGCTATAACGGATTGAAAAGTAAATAAAATAGATCTCATGGACGGTGAGGTGGGAAATGCAGGCTGCAGAGTTGTACCAGCAAGCTCTTGACATTCTTTACATCTAGCTGGCTTTCTGTGAATACCTCATCTGCACCAAGCTGTTTAAGTTTCTCTTTTGCTTCTTCTGAACCAGGCCTACAATATTTTCAAGAGCATCATATTAAGCAAATTATCATGATCATGCGGCAAAGAAAGAATAGAACTAAGAAGGGGTATTTTCGCTATTTTGTTTCCAAGTTGCATGTGCACCTGTCCCTTATGATGTTGATAGTGCGAATTCCCTGAACTTTAGCTAGCTGAATAACGCACTGACCGACGATGCTGGTCGCGCCGTTCTGGACAATAGCATCACCTAATATAGCCCACAAGGGATGCCATGGCGTGAGCTGACACAAATGCAGAACTTCTAAGGGAACAAAATTGTGCAGGGAAGGATGGCAATTGGCAAGTAATAAGACATGATTACCAGGATTGAGGTCCACAAAGTCCTTGAGCATCCTGAGCGCCGTCAAGGGGTTGACCGTGACAGTGGCGGCGTATTCCAGAGGCACGTCGTCGCGGACCTTGTGCCACACATCTTCCGGCTTGACAATGTAGGTCTGCCATGTCCCTGCACCAGCAAACGGCATGTAATTCAGGGAGCGAGAGCAAAGCGAGGCAGGACAGGACAGGGGAGAGAGGGAGACCTCACCGAAGGAGGGCGGGGAAGGGATGACCCAGTCGCCGGGGGAGATGGGGCGGGTGACGGCGGGGCCGACGGCGTGGACCTGGGCGACGCCCTCGTACCCGGCGACGGCGGCGGGGAGGGGAGGCCTGACGGGGTAGACGCCCTGGACGCGGTTGATGTCGGAGGGGTTGATGGGCGCGGCCAGCATCTTGACGCAGACGTCGCGCTCCCCGAGCTCCGCCGGCGGCATGTCCGCCACCCTTGGCCAGATTGCGGCGTCAAATCGTTGGAGGATTGGTGCTCGGGGTAGTATGGTACGGTCTAGTGCGGAAGAGAGATCGATACCTGAGGACTTGGTCGGGCGGGCCGTGTTGGTCGTAGAGGACGGCCTGGGAGGGCGGGGAGAAGAGCGACGCGGCGGCGGAGAAAGGAAGGCTGCGAGAGAAGCGGAGGCGCGCCGCCGTCGACGGCAGCAGGCGGAGCGCCGACGCCATTGTTACTGAGGTAATACTCTCGGCCTCTTGCCGTCTGTAGTAATGCAGATAGAAGAAGAACTAGTCCAATAACTCAGCCCAGCCCAACCTAAACAAAGCCCAATATATTTTCCTTCTTTCTTGATATTTTGTTGTGCAATCTAATAACTCTCGGCCATATGCGCCGTTTTGTACATATTTCAAAAGCTAAATTTTTTAGGAAATGAATTTTGCTGCATAGCGACATGTTTTATGCGCACGTAAGTTTCACATAAAACCGACATTTTTTATGCCATGTATTAAAAAGACAAAAAAATCTCTTGAGAAACGGATTATTTTAGCACCAAAATTTATATTTTTTACACAGGGCACAAAACATGTCGATTTTTTCTGAAAAAACTTTGTAAGTATGTAACTGATGGGGATATGCCCATAGGGGGTGGGTCGCCAGTCCCACTCGCCATGAAGACGGAGGCCCAGGTGGATCGCCAATCGCCCGAGCGACTGGACCCTAAGGCGACTGGGCCGTGGTCCCAGGTAGAAGATCTGCGCGGCTGGATAAGAAGTTTACTTGTAGGAGGGGCGGCGAATCCCAGATTAGTAGCAACTGATACGATTCGGAGTTATCCTTATGTAACCCTAGATCGGGGGTGGATATATAAACCCCCGGGCTAGACCCTAGAGGGGACATCATCTGAGATCCAATCTCTTCATTGTAAGCTCTTGGCTCCGCGCCGACTGAGTCCCCCATTGTAATTCTCCACTGAGCAATAAGATCTAGCAGGACGTAGGCCTTTTACTCTCCGGAGGGGCTGAATCTGGGTAAAACCTTGCGTCCCTTGCACCTCGATCCGCAGATGGCAATATTCCCTTGCCCCCACATCAATGAAGTGCTACCCCTGTAGCATCTGCCGTGGTCATATCCACGACAGTAACATATCAAGATATGAATGAGACATTTTGTATTTGTTTAATATTTTTAAATATGTTCAAAATGCGTTTCAAATAAAGGGTGCATATGCACCTGGGTATAGAAACACCATTTCCACTAACTCGTTGGTTATAATCATACCTGGGCATTTCTCGATCTAGGTGGACGAAAGCCCGACGCGGAAAATCTTGGCCCAGACCTGGCCCGGCTCAACCGTTGGGCCGAAAAAATAGGCCCAAGCCTGGCCCATCACATAGAAAGTCCGTTGGGTCTCGGGCTAGAACTCTTCACTAAATCGCATAAAATTAAGGCCCATGCCCGGCCTGGCCCGACCGTCGGGCCAAAAAATCACGCCCATGCCTAGCCCAAAGGCATGGTCCGCTCAGGCTTGGCCCGGGGATTTTGGGCCGGGCCGGGCTGCCAGTGGCTAGGTATACTTATAATTCATTACATCGCCCGAAGGTAGTTTAGGTCGACCAAGACTTGACGTAACCTTAGTCACTATGTTTAGCAAAACGGTTATTGTTATATGTAAACTTGAATATTCTGGATCATTAATTGTTAATTGTGCCATTACGTATTATATTATTTGCCACACATTACATTGAACCTTTATAATTTGCCACACATTACTTTAGCTTCTACTATTTGCCACATATTACACTCATTCCTTTATAATTTGCCATATTTCTTCCTTCACAGATCTAGCAACTTTTTCCTCCAGAATACGTTATAAAATACACTACGTGTACCCCTTGACGAGCCTTGTCAATCGATCAACCTGATCCATTCCACGGAAAAAAAAAAAGATCAACCAGATCAGTTCCACACAGAAAAGAAGATCAACCAGATCAGTTTGTTCCCTTGTGCAGCCGAGGGCAAACAGCAGGCCCGATACACAGAGGAGCTCGGCCGGATGATCGCCGGCGGTGGCGCGGCCGGACCACGGGTGGCGCAGCCATGATCATAGACCATGAAAGGCAGCGACAATCCATGTAACACATTCCTCTTCCCCTGAACTGCATCCTCCCATCATTATTTCCCTAGTTTCCTTGAAAGGAAGCCACGATCCAATTTCATGGCAATTGGTTGAATATGATTCTCATCACCAAGCTGGCCGGCAAATGTTTGTGTACCTGTGTATTGAGAGTAGATGTCACTATAGGTAGCACATAGTTGAAAAGCAATGTCCATGCATCACAGTATTGCGCTGGCTCCCTTCTCACTTATGTTTCCTCACAAATTAATAAATTCCTATTTTGTTTCGAGTAGGTTATCGCCAACAGATACTACCAACTTGTCTCACTTGAATATTGTCCAATCCTATGATGGAAGTAGTTCAATTGATGTTGTCATAGATTGGTCACAGATTGAGATAGCACCTACGAATGAAAATGAAATTGAAGTTTCCATAGCAGAAGAGAACTTGTGCTTGATGCTTGGAATTAATGATAAATCTGGGCATCGACGAGCTATAGCTGGAGCAGCTATCGAGGACTCCATTGCAAATATCAATGCAAGTATGGATGATATTGATGCCGATTTACTTGCTGATGTTGCTTTCCCTGTGCCTGACCATATGCCTAAAGAGATTTACTTTTGGTATGATAAAGAACATCCTGTGATAGAGGAAGGTTCCATGTTTTCTTCCATGGAAGAGTTTAGGATGCTTTTGAGAACATTTGCTATTAGAGGCTAGTTTGACATTCAGATACAAGATAGTACATGTGATACTACTCGATTTATAGGCCATTGTAAAGGAAAAATATGTCGTTAGAGGATAACAGCTAGGACAATAGAAGATGGAAAAATAGTCAGGATAATAACTCATCTAGCATCAACCTTTGATGTTGTATGTTGCAATTGTTTTATAAAGTTACATGCAACTAACAGTTGATATTGTGTTCTCCTGCAGGTTAACAAAATAGTAAAGCCTCATAAATGTTCATCAACAGCTGAAGTGATCTCTTCCTAATGTCTTGTGTATTGAAACAGAATGAAAAGGGCAAAAAAGGTTAATATAGGTGATGATGAACTTCTTAGAGAGGTGATTTATCAAGAAGTTTTTTCAGCTGATGTTGGGATGCCGAAAAGAACTACAATCACAATCCCTCCTAGCCTTCAAGACAGCCCAGGGGTTATTACATGGAGGTGATCCTTCTGCTTGCTTTCATATGCACAAAATCATGGGGGAAGAAATATTTTCTAACCTGATGTTTAATTGTACGAGACTTGCTATGGCGGTGGCTGGAAATGGTACATCACCGCCACCTGTGACAACTACTTCATCTCCAGCGAGACCTAGTTTTGATGTGCCTTCAAGTTCAAGTGCCTGCAAGAAAAAATTAACTCCAACGAGGAGGAAACCGTGATTTTATTGCACCGACACTCTGTTTTCATCTAATTCTTAGATAGATGTGATGCCTTTTTTAATTTGTTGAATAATATGCACACATAATTTATTACTGTGACAGTTGTAAACTCTGAATTAGTTGACGAATTATATGCCCACATATTGTTGGTGATGAGTTGGTGATCTTCATGTGATGAATGATGTCAGTTTCATGTAATCCGATAAGTCTCATGATATATAGATGGATGTTGTAAATTGCGTAAGCTACACTAGTCACTACCAATGCTAATTAGATTACTGATCGTGCAAAAAAGAAACAAGTTGCAGTAGTATTGATGCCTATATATGCACATCAGACTTGAAATTCAGAAATCTGGACATATATAGTAAATATACAGAAATCTGAACTCATCCACTTGACCTGCTATCTAAAAAATTGAGATGGTAGATAAGCAAGAGAGAAACACTGGATACTAACTCATTGTGCTAGCTAAAAGAATGTGATTGTTTAATGAAACCAGATTATGCTAGCTGCTCAAGAAACAACTATGGTTACTCAATTTCTTTTCCTGGTGGAAACAGATCATGCAATGCTTGTGAAAGTAGCAGAACTTGTATTGCATCAACTAAACTTCAGGCTAGAATAAGAACTGCAAAAAACTTGGAGATCCTGGACCCAACCAATTACCTAGCCACGGCATGGACGACGTGGAGGAGACTCCCTGTGGATCATGATCCCCCTACTGGCCAGCTGTGTAGTTCAGAAAGATCTCGTAAGGATGTCGCTGACGCTCAGCTCGCGGCTCGAACGTCGGAGCCAATCGAAGTCAACCCGTGCAGCGTTGATGGATTAGCGCGGCCCCAACCCTGCCCCGAAGCTAGCAATTAGGAGAAGAGTACCAAAAATTTCGCCGCCGCCACACAGCTCCGTCGCCACGTCTCTCTGTCTTGCTACCGTACGGGCGCCCCCGTCTCCCCAGCAACCAAGACGTCCCAGATCAAGTCGGGGAGTCACGGTGGGCTTCGCTGCGGCTCAGCTCGACCATGCGAGGTCTGCCGCTGCCGCGGCCGCTTCCTCCGTCTTGCCGCTGCTGCAGCTTGGGGAATGGCTGGAGTGGGGAACAGCTGCTTGCTCAGCTGTTTTTTTTTTTTTTGATAAATCACCACTATTTTCGGTCAGCAAGCCCCCT
Source organism: Lolium rigidum (assembly GCF_022539505.1). Taxonomy (NCBI): domain Eukaryota; kingdom Viridiplantae; phylum Streptophyta; class Magnoliopsida; order Poales; family Poaceae; genus Lolium; species Lolium rigidum. The sequence continues at coordinate 140,177,762 of NC_061512.1, forward strand.
CATTAAAAACCTTCCAGCCCCTTTACGTACCCTGGAAGGAAAAGAGTGCGTAAGAAACTAGCCGCCTCGCAATCACAAGTACGTTACATCATCGAGGAGGGGTTGTAGAAGAAAGCTAGGGGGTTCCTCGATCCAATTACAATCAGCTCTCGTGCTGAAACTAAACCTAGCAATATCATGAGCTACTCTATTCATATCCCTCCTACAATGATTAAACTCGACCATACCAATACTCCCTGCCACCGCCATAATCTCAGCAAAGATTGTCGTGGCCTCACTCCAAATTCTTTCAGCTCCCGTACAATACTGGATGACTTCAAGAGAGTCAGACTCTACTTCCACCGTCGAATAATTCATGTTCTGTGCCATTTTTAGGCCGTGTAGGACTGCCATAACCTCTGCCATCAAGACTGATCCCACATGCGATATAAACGTTCCAGACCCGACAATGAACAAGCCTTGAGTATCTCTCATCACCGCGGCTGCCGACCCAGCTTTCTCCTCAATCACAAATGCAACATCCACATTAACCTTAACATAGTGGCTCCTTGGCTTTAGCCATTTTTGCCCAGCTACAGAATTGACTAGGGCTTTTGCCTTCGCCGAGTTCGCAGTAATCGCCCGGATAGAGTTCACGCAATTCTGAACAGGAGGGACGTTCTCCCCATGGGATTTCCGTCTCCTATTCCACCAAATATACCAAGCTGACACCGCAATCATTTTCCTCAGCTGAATAGATTCAAAACCCGGGACAACCTCGTGGCTAGTGTCCAGGAGGGAGCCTAACATCTCTGATCCCGATCGTCCTGGTACCATGGCATCCTGGATCACATTATCAATTCCCAAACCTTTCCAAATTTGCTCAGCATCAGGACAGGTAAATAACATATGCCTTACATCTTCATTGTCCACCTTACAGATTGGACATACTCCATCATCTCCAATATGTCTCCGATATAGGATAGCTTTGAGCGGTAAGACTCCATGAAGTATCCTCCAACAATAAATTTTAACCTTCGCCGAAACATTCAGATTCCATAAACATTTCCAAATTGAATGATTTAGAGGGGTACCAGCAATCAGCGATCTGCAGGTAACGACATTGAATTGGTGTCTCCATGCAGTATGGTAGGCCGATCTGACAGAGAACAACCCCGTTCTTGTACCGTGCCAAGCCATGAAATCATCAAAACCATCGCCAAATAAGGGGATCTGCATAATTCTATTTGCATCTAGAGGGTGAAAATTATCGCGAATAATATCAAGGTCCCATTGACCCGTATATGGGTTTATCAGTTCCGAAACCCTTGTAAGAATGGAATTACCTCTTGGCGATAGAATCTTCCTATTAGGACTTGATGGTATCCAGGGATCACTCCAAATATTGACAGATTCACCACTTCCAACTCTCCAAATACAGCCTCTTTTAAAAGTTTGGATCCCAACTACAATGCTCTGCCAGCTGAAGGAGGACCCTGCCTTCGGACCAGCTTTTAGAATATCCCCATCTGGAAAATATTTAGCTCTCAATACCCCTGCACATAATGATTATGGCTCATCAAGAATTCTCCACACCTGCTTTGCCAACATCGCTAAATTGAAAGAACTGAACCCCATACCTCCCTCTTTTTTTGGAAAGCACATTTTCCACCAGGCATACCAGTGCATCTTCTTCCCTTTGTCATCATCTCCCCACCAAAACTGGGCGATAATATCAGTTATTTTTTGCATATATTCTTTGGGAGAAGAAACACAGACATAACATAAACCGGGATAGATTGGAGTACTGCTTTTATCAGGATTTCCTTGCCACCAATAGACAATAATTTTTCCTTCCAACCCTTAATCCTCTGGAGAATTCTGTCAACAAAGTGCAAGAAGCAATCACTTCTATCGGCCCCTACCATGGCAGGAAGACCCAGATATTTGTCAGAGATTGCCTCAGTATTAATATTGAGGGTATTACACATATCCACTTTAACATCCACATGAGTATTCAGACTGAAATAGATACTAGATTTATATACACTAACCAATTGTCCCAAGATAGCACAATAGAAATCAAGAGCATGTTGCAACGAGATTGCATTATTCAAATCTACCTTCAAGAGGATCAAGGAATCATCAGCAAATAAAAGATGTGATACTGATGGTGCATTTCTGCACACCTTAATCCCTTAAATGCCACCAACCTCCTCCGCATGCAACAAACAACTTGACAGTCCTTCCGCACATAAAAGGAACAAATAGGGGGATAAGGGATCTCGTTGCCGAATGCCTCTAGTGGGCACACACTCATCTGTCAACTGAGAATTAAATCTCACAGAATAAGAGACAGAAGTAACACAATCATCTAACCCAAGTCTAATCATCATATTGTAGGGATTCGTAGCATAGAAAACAAAAAAATTCCTACCGCGAGAACGCAATCCAAGCCAAGATGCAATCTAGAAGATGGGAGCAACGAGGGGATGAACGAGACTAACCCTTGAAGATTAACAAAGCCTACAAGAGGAGGCTCTCGTTGCTGCGGTAGACGATCACTTGCCACTTTCAAAAGCGCGTAAAAGATCTTGACGGTGTCACAATCGGGCAGCACCTCCGTACTCGGTCACACGTTCGGTGTTGATGAAGACGACGTCCTTCTCCCCGTTCCAGCGGGCAGCGGAAGTAATAGATCCTCCTCGGAATCCCGGCAGCACGACGGCGTGGTGGCGGTGGTGGTGGAGATCTCCGACAGAGCTTCGCCTAAGCTATGTGGGAGAGAGAGGGAGGAGGGAACTGATGGCGTGTATTTCACACGTTCGTTGGGCAACCCCAAGGGGAAGGTATGATGCGCACAGCAGCAAGTTTTCCCTCAGAAAGAAACCAAGGTTTATCGAACCAGGAGGAGCCAAGAAGCACGTTGAAGGTTGATGGCGGCGGGATGTAGTGCGGCGCAACACCAGGGATTCCGGCGCCAACGTGGAACCTGCACAACACAACCAAAGTACTTTGCCCCAACGAAACAGTGAGGTTGTCAATCTCACCGGCTTGCTGTAACAAAGGATTAACCGTATTGTGGAAGATGATTGTTTGCAGAGAAAATAGTAAAAACAAGTATTGCAGCAGATTTGTATTTCAGTATTAAAGAATGGACCGGGGTCCACAGTTCACTAGAGGTGTCTCTCCCATAAGATAAAAGCATGTTGGGTGAACAAATTACAGTCGGGCAATTGACAAATAGAGAGGGCATAACAATGCACATACATGACATGATAAGTATAGTGAGATTTAATTGGGCAATACGACAAAGTACATAGACCGCCATCCAACTGCATCTATGCCTAAAAAGTCCACCTTCAGGTTATCGTCCGAACCCCTCCAGTATTAAGTTGCAAAGCAACATACAATTGCATTAAGTATGGTGCGTAATGTAATCAACAACTACATCCTCTGGACATAGCGCCAATGTTTTATCCCTAGTGGCAACAGAGACAACACAACCTTAGAACTTTCCGTCACTGTCCCGTGTGTCAATGCGGGCATGAACCCACTATCGAGCATAAATACTCCCTCTTGGAGTTAAAAGCAAAAACTTGGCCGCAGCCTCTACTAGTAACGGAGAGCATGCAAGATCATAAACAACACATATGTAATAACTTGATAATTAACATGACATGGTATTCTCTATCCATCGGATCCCGACAAACACAACATAGAGTATTACAGATAGATGATCTTGATCATGTTAGGCAGCTCACAAGATCCAACAATGAAGCACAATGAGGAGAAGACAACCATCTAGCTACTGCTATGGACCCATAGTCCAGGGGTGAACTACTCACTCATCACTCCGGAGGCGACCATGGCGGTGTAGAGTCCTCCGGGAGATGAATCCCCTCTCCGGCAGGGTGCCGGAGGAGATCTCCAGAATCCCCCGAGATGGGATCGGCGGCGGCGGCGTCTCAGTAAGGTTTTCCGTATCGTGGTTTTTCGCCTCAGGGGTTTCGCGACGGAGGCTTTAAGTAGGCGGAAGGGCAGAGTCGGGGGCCTGACAAGGGGCCCACACCATAGGGCGGCGCGGGCCCCTCCTTGGCCGCGCCGCCATGTGGTCTGGCCACCTCGTGGCCCCACTTCGTATGCTCTTCGGTCTTCTGGAAGGTTCGTGGCAAAATAGGCCCCTGGGTCTTCGTTTCGTCCAATTCCGAGAATATTTCGTTACTAGGATTTCGAAACCAAAAACAGCAGAAAACAGAACCGGCACTTCGGCATCTTGTTAATAGGTTAGTTCCAGAAAATGCACGAATATGACATAAAGTGTGCATAAAACATGTAGGTATCATCAATAATATGGCATAGAACATAAGAAATTATCGATACGTCGGAGACGTATCAGGAACCGCTAGGGTTTCTGGGAGAGGGGGCTCTTGGGGGGGTGCGGCCATGGTGGTCTTGGTGTGGCCGGCCAGCCCCTCCCCTCCCCTCTTTATATAGGTGGAAGCCCCAAGGATTAGGTCAAAAGTCTCCGAATAAGACCCCAACATAAACCTTCCATATGACCAAACCTAGGGGAAGTGGGACTCCCCCCTTTCCTTTGGTGGGGTGGCCGGCCACCATGGGGAGGAGTCCACTTGGGACTCCTCCTCCCTTAGGCTGGCCGGCCAGGTGGGTGGAGTCCCTCCGGGACTCCACCTTCCATGCTAATTTCTTCCGACTCTTCTAGAACCTTCCGGAGAAATACCGGATCATTTTCAAACCTAGAAAATGACTTCCTATATATGAATCTTATTCTCCGGACCATTCCGGACCTCCTCGTGATGTCCTGGATCCCATCCGAGACTCCGAACAAAACTTCGAACTCCATTCCATATTTCCATATCTACTTAAACGACATCAAACCTTAAGTGTGTCACCCTACGGTTCGCGAACTATGTAGACATGGTTGAGACTTCTCTCCGACCAATAACCAATAGCGGGATCTGGAGATCCATAATGGCTCCCACATATTCAACGATGACTTTAGTGATTGACTGAACCATTCACATACGATACCGGTTCCCTTTGTCACGCGATATTTTACTTGTCCGAGGTTTGATCATCGGTATCTCTATACCTCGTTCAACCTCGTCTCATGACAAGTACTCTTTACTCGTATAGTGGTATGTGGTCTCTTATGAACCATTCATATGCTTGCAAGCTATTAGATGACATTCCACCGAGAGGGCCAGAGTATATCTATCCGTCATCGGGATGGACAAATCCCACTGTTGATCCATATGCCTCAACTCATACTTTCCGGATACTTAATCCCACCTTTATAACCACCCATTTACGCAAAGTGGAGTTTGATGTAATCAAAGTACCTTTCCGGTATAAGTGATTTACATGATCTCATGGTCGAAAGGACTAGGTAACTATGTATCGAAAGCTTATAGCAAATAACTTAATGACGTGATCTTATGCTACGCTTAATTGGGTGTGTCCATTACATCATTCATATAATGACATAACCTTGTTATTAATAACATCCAATGTTCATGATCATGAAACTATGATCATCTATTAATCAACAAGCTAGTTATACAAGAGGCTTACTAGGGACTCCTTGTTCATATAACACACATGTATCAATGTTTCGGTTAATACAATTATAGCATGGTATGTAAACATTATCATAAACTCAAAGATATATTATAATAACCATTTTATTATTGCCTCTTGGGCATATCTCCAACAGTCTCCCACTTGCACTAGAGTCAATAATCTAGTTTACATTTGTAAAGATATAACACCTTGGCCTTCCGGTGCTTTATCATGTATTGCTCACGGGAGAGGTTTTAGTCAACGGATCTGACACGCTCAGAAACGTATGTATTTTGCAATTCATTTGCGTCTCAACGCATCACTCATTTTCCAAATGAGTCGGCATTATTCTTATATGTTCAGTCCTCTGGTGGAATCTTAATTCCGCGGTCTGAAATATGTCACTAATATTGTCATACACAATATAGCTTCAAAGTTCTGACACTATCGGAACTACACCAAGTTCTCAAAGAACCTCTTAACTTAACATCCTCAGTCATTGTCAAAACAATGACATACTCGCCTTTGTTTGTAGAATCCGTCACAATATTTTAGAACTCTTCTAAATCTAGCATAGACAACTTCTTAGCTCATTGTGCTACCTTTTAATCAACACTTAGCCTAATTGATATTTGAAATTCATTTTTATATGTGACCAAATTAATATCGGTGCAACAACTTACAACGATTTGTTTGTCATTTCTCCATACAAAAAAAATATATATCCTTGGTTCTTCTTAAGTACTCAAGAATATTCTTACTGTTTTTCAATGATTATCATATGAATCATTCTGGTACATGCTCATAACATTTTTAGAGCACAGAACATCTGATTGTGTACATTTTATTCGTGATCTATAATCACTCATGTGTTTTTACTCATTGAGTGTCAGATACACTCAAGTCTTGTTAAACCTTCACATGACAAGAACATTTTCTTAATATTTCTATATTTAACTACTTCAATATCCATTCTATGTACTTTGACTTAAACTTTATTATGTGTTTCAATCTATCTTCATAGATCTTGACACTAAATTTGTTTCAGTCCATATCCTTTCATTGAAGTTAATTTCTCAATGAAACCTTTTTAATCAAGTATATAATTACATCATTTATAACCAACTATATGTCATCTACATAAAGTATTTATAAATATGTCTCACCGCTCCCACTTAATTTCTTGCAAATGCAAGCCTCTTCATCGTCTCTGATGAAATCAAAAAACTCTTTGACTATTTCATCTGGTGAAGATTCCAACTCCGCGATACTCACTTCATCCAATTGAAGTTCGTATACCTATCTACTCCCTCCGGTCAGATTTAATCGACGCGCCGGTTAGTTTGCAAAAAAAAACCATCCTTTCCGCGTTGCTACCCGGTCGTCCCCGTCGCGATTCACCTTGCCCGAACTGGCACTCCTCCTCGCGACCCCGTCCGCTCCTCCTCGCAACCTCCTCCGCTCCTCGCGACCCCGTCCCCGTCGCCGCCGCTCCCCGTCCCCGACCCCTTCTCCTCCTACTCGCCGCCTTCTCCACACGCGTCGCCGCCGCTCCCTGTCCTCGGCCGCATCTCCTCCCGCCCGCATCTCCAGCACTTCATCTCTGTAGCGAGCCAGGAAAAATCCCCATATTAGATTTGTTTGTTATTTTTATTTTACGCATCATCATGCATCATGCATCATCTCATCCACAAGATTTTATCAAATGAAAATTATTTTAGTTAAAAACTATTTGGTTTCCCTCTCATATATGGTTTCTATATAAAACCTCCTTCGTCTTTTCATTCTAACAAAACCCTAAAATCGAAACAAAATAAATATTTTAAATATTTTCAAACTTAGAAATAAATCTTGACTTGTTCTGTTTGGTTTTCAAAATATGTTCAAAACAGTTTTCCAATCAAAATAAGAAAAAAGGAAAACCCCTAACCCTGGGCCACTCTCCCTCCCTGGCCCGTAGACTTCCTCTCCATGGCCTTCTCTTCCTTTCTCCCCCGGCGGCCCAATCCTCTTCGCTTCAGCCCACCACCACCAACCCATCTTGGCCCGTTTTCCTGGATGAAACGGTATGTGCTGCTTGTCGTCTTCTTCGTGCACGAGCACGGCGTGACCGTGGTCCTCCCTTCCGCCCTTCGCTGTCCCACGCCACCACCGCATCTCCACCACCTACCCTCCCCCTTTATCTACCGGCCTCCAGAAACCCTAACCCTACCATCTCCTCCCTCTCGCACCGCCATCTCCCCTCTTCCCCTTTTTCTTCCAACCACACAGCACCGCCACTTCCCGCCATGGCGCCGTCGCTCCGGCCGTCCCCTCGACAAGCCGACGCCACCAGGAGATGCTCCGTCCTCGTCTTCATCCTCCCCTGCAAGGAATCGTCCCCGTTCTTCCCCAATCAACGGCAAAATCGCCGATTCTGTGCGCCGGACACCGCGCTCCGACGTCGATTCCGGCGAGCTCGCTCCTCCTCCGGCCTCCTTGAGCACACCTACGACTTCCTGGGAAGGTGACGCATCTTCTAGTCATCATCTCCCCCTCCCTGGCTTCTTGCTTCCCCTCTCACCGTTGGTGCCGACGCCATGTCCGCAGCTGCTTGCCGCTAGTGCCTCTCTGACGCCTCCCCGACGATGGCGCCGACCAGGCGCCTCCCTGCATGTTCCTGCTTCCTAACCCGCGGTCCCTTGCCTCGTCAGCAGCCCCCGCCCAGTCAGCAGCGCCCGGACCCGCGCGTCAGCCTCTGCAGCTAGCTCTCCTCTCGGTGAGAGAAGTTCTAGACCTTTTTCTGTTTTTCTGAAAATCCCAGAATATGTGCATTTCTTGTTAAAATCATATCTCCTAAACTATAACTCGAAATAAAAAGTGTTTTATATGAAAATTGATCAGAAAAATGTGAAGAACATGAATATGCCATCCATGCTTGCTGTTGCACCATGCATCATAAAATTTCGTGGTAGTTTGCATTATCACCTAATATGTAACATATGGAATATGTGGGATACTATATAAACGTTGTCCCGGTTCCATTTAACTTTGATGTAGCTCACCCCTGCCATGTTTGCTATGCTAATCCACCCTTAAATTTACCGGTAGAAAATGCAACTTCAACTCTAATTTGTTTGTCCGGGGTTCCGACTCCGCTTAAATTGGATAAGCTGCATCGCATCATAATTTCCATGTCATGCATATCATCTTGATCATGCTGGTTCTTCTTCCGTAGTAGTAATACTTGCATCCGTTGCTTGTTGTAGCATTTGCTTCTTCCCGGATAGGATCACGAAGTGGTGCGGTGAGATACGACAAGTTCTCCGGATGTTCCCCGGCAAGCTTTAACAGGCAAGCATTTCCCCTATACTTCTGCCCCTGCAGAAGTCGCTCACCTATTTCATTTTGCCTTCTCCCTCATGCTATCCTTAAGTTGCGTTCTTGTCACGTGTCCCTTCCATCTGTTACCTCAAGCAGCCCATATTGCCACCACCACCTCCTACAGCTATTGTTTGGTTTCGGGTCTGCCTTGCGAGTCGTAGTGCATGTTAGTGTTGTTTATATCTCGTTACTGTTACCGCTATCTTATCGGGTTATCAGTTGGGGAACATGACACATGGTTTATGGTTATATCTGTTGGAAGTATCATGGTTACTTGTTAATAAATGTTAGCGGAGACATCGGTGGGTCAGTTGCTCGTTTTATGGCGGCTCACTTGTGTTTCTTTAAAGCTTAGGACCCGAGTTCTTGTTATCTGTTCCGAGACTGAGCGCCCTAACCACACGTGGGTATGCTTATGGGTCTCCCCTTGACCACTGCCGGAATCTACAGCTTTGTCCAGTGGCCACAACTAGTTTGCAATGTTTTACCATTTGTTGTTGCGTGCATGCCAGCCTGTTACTTATTTACTTTGGGAAGCCCCTGGGTGCCTTGTATCCCTTGTTTCTGGTATGCACGTATAGGTCGTGGAGCCTCTGCGAAGTGGTTTATCGCCCCAGTGTGTGTTTAAACCACCTAGCACGTTGACACACATAGCTAAGTCCGCTTCGGAGATACGGCCGGACTTCGATACGGGTTCAACTTGGTTAGGTGGCTTCCTGGACATTGTTGTCGTGAAGGAGAGTGCGAGTCGTGATATCCACCTGTCGCAAGTGGGTTGATCGTGCGTGTGGGTACATTTGGGCAACCCCTGCGGGGTTAAATCTTATCGATAAGCCGCGTCCGCGGTTATGGACGACTTGGAGCTGTATGACTCGATCATAGACAACTTACACCTGCTGTTTCAATCATAATAACTTGCGTAGTAAGTTAGCACAACTCTAATAATAAATGGGTAAAACTTGTCCACCGTGTGAGTGCCTTTGTAAGTACTTCCTTGCGAGGGGGAACGCATCGGCTGTGTTATGTTTGCGTAGTATAGAATCGTTAGTTATGCGCTCTCTCATCTTCTCTGATTACGAATGTTGTAGAGTGTCTCTATAGGTTTTTAGTGCTTGCGCGTTGCCGCTTAACCCCACCATATTGCCTATGACGTTCCTCTTGCGTCCTCTAAGTCCCCTGCGTGCCTCAAGTACAAAGGACGACTGGTTGACGAATGCTTATACGTCTTGAAGTCTTGTTAAGTACGACCCGTACTTATTGCTGCTTCTACGGGACATAACCGGGCAGGTATGAAGATATGATCGCTGAAGACGACGTTAGCAAGGTTATCCTTCCGGCTTGGCCTGGGCAGGGTTATGGACGCCATTGGTTAACTTCAGGACTCTTAGTCCAAATTTGTATCTCGTCCGTACTCGGACGTATTTGATCTTCTGTATGACTTGGATCTTTGTATGGTATATTTGTATTCTTGACTCGTTGGAGTCGTTGTTGTAATATATGTTTCTTGTGGGCTCTATTGTAATCCTGTTGTAATGCTACCTCTCGTGATTGATTCCACCCGCATCGCGTGCATGCTTCGGCGTGTACGAGACGCTTGGTGGTGCGTCTCCTAAAATCGATATCGTGCGGATTTCGGCGGATTCGCTGGGATCCTCATGGTACCGGTTTTGGGGCGTCACAAGTTGGTATCAGAGCATCAGGTTGACGGTACCCCACTAGTCCAGCCTGTAGGATAACCTTGCCAACAACCGTTGAGTTTAGAGTGTCAAAACTATTTTCTAAAACTCGTTGGATAGTTCTGATTAGCTCTGATTTTTCTCCTTACCTATATTCTTTCTACTCTTACCTTTGCGCGTTTTGAGTCTTCTCTCTTATCCAAGTTCTCTGAGTCTTAGGTTTCAACGTGGGTTGGACGATCTTTGCCCCTCACCTAATAGGTTCGTTCTTCGGAGGATCCCGACGGAAGCGCATCATCAACAGCGGAACAACGATTTCTTATTAGTGGTGTCGCCCGATCAGCATGGAGCAAGAACTCTTGTTAGTGGTGTCGAGGAAATCGACACGTCGCCTGAAGACCCGTTAGTCCCACCTCTCTCCCCCGTACGTGGACGTGGAATCTCGGGGCGAGATTCCTTGTTAGTGGTGTCGATTGTAGCGAGCCAGGAAAAATCCCCATATTAGATTTGTTTGTTATTTTTATTTTACGCATCATCATGCATCATGCATCATCTCATCCACAAGATTTTATCAAATGAAAATTATTTTAGTTAAAAACTATTTGGTTTCCCTCTCATATATGGTTTCTATATAAAACCTCCTTCGTCTTTTCATTCTAACAAAACCCTAAAATCGAAACAAAATAAATATTTTAAATATTTTCAAACTTCGAAATAAATCTTGACTTGTTCTGTTTGGTTTTCAAAATATGTTCAAAACAGTTTTCCAATCAAAATAAGAAAAAAGGAAAACCCCTAACCCTGGGCCACTCTCCCTCCCTGGCCCGTAGACTTCCTCTCCCTGGCCTTCTCTTCCTTTCTCCCCCGGCGGCCCAATCCTCTTCGCTTCAGCCCACCACCACCAACCCATCTTGTCCCGTTTTCCTGGATGAAACGGTATGTGCTGCTTGTCGTCTTCTTCGTGCACGAGCACGGCGTGACCGTGGTCCTCCCTTCCGCCCTTCGCTGTCCCACGCCACCACCGCATCTCCACCACCTACCCTCCCCCTTTATCTACCGGCCTCCAGAAACCCTAACCCTACCATCTCCTCCCTCTCGCGCCGCCATCTCCCCTCTTCCCCTTTTTCTTCCAACCACACAGCACCGCCACGGCCCGCCATGGCGCCGTCGCTCCGGCCGTCCCCTCGACAAACCGACGCCACCAGGAGATGCTCCGTCCTCGTCTTCATCCTCCCCTGCAAGGAATCGTCCCCGTTCTTCCCCAATCAACGGCAAAATCGCCGATTCTGTGCGCCGGACACCGCGCTCCGACGTCGATTCCGGCGAGCTCGCTCCTCCTCCGACCTCCTTGAGCACACCTACGACTTCCTGGGAAGGTGACGCATCTTCTAGTCATCATCTCCCCCTCCCTGGCTTCTTGCTTCCCCTCTCACCGTTGGTGCCGACGCCATGTCCGCAGCTGCTTGCCGCTAGTGCCTCTCTGACGCCTCCCCGACGATGGCGCCGCCCTCTCTTGGTCCGCGCCGACCAGGCGCCTCCGACGCGCCTTTCATCGCAACCGGAAGTGCCCTGCAACGCCCGAACGCGCCACATCCGACCGCGGTGACCGCCGCTCCCCTCGCCGCGCGCGGCAACCCCGTGTCGAGCACCTTGCGTGCGTGCGCACGGAAGGTTTGCCACGCTGGCATCCACGTGGCTGCGGGCCCCGTCCGTCAGCGACCTGGACTAGCTCTCCCCTGGGTAAGAAAATTCCTTAGATCCAGATCTGAAGCTTTTGCACTTTGACCCCTGCATGTTCCTGCTTCCTAACCCGCGGTCCCTTGCCTCGTCAGCAGCCCCCGCCCAGTCAGCAGCGCCCGGACCCGCGCGTCAGCCTCTGCAGCTAGCTCTCCTCTCGGTGAGAGAAGTTCTAGACCTTTTTCTGTTTTTCTGAAAATCCCAGAATATGTGCATTTCTTGTTAAAATCATATCTCCTAAACTATAACTCGAAATAAAAAGTGTTTTATATGAAAAATGATCAGAAAAATGTGAAGAACATGAATATGCCATCCATGCTTGCTGTTGCACCATGCATCATAAAATTTCGTGGTAGTTTGCATTATCACCTAATATGTAACATATGAAATATGTGGGATACTATATAAACGTTGTCCCGGTTCCATTTAACTTTGATGTAGCTCACCCCTGCCATGTTTGCTATGCTAATCCACCCTTAAATTTGCCGGTAGAAAATGCAACTTCAACTCTAATTTGTTTGTCCGGGGTTCCGACTCCGCTTAAATTGGATAAGCTGCATCGCATCATAATTGCCATGTCATGCATATCATCTTGATCATGCTGGTTCTTCTTCCGTAGTAGTAATACTTGCATCCGTTGCTTGTTGTAGCATTTGCTTCTTCCCGGATAGGATCACGAAGTGGTGCGGTGAGATACGACAAGTTCTCCGGATGTTCCTCGGCAAGCTTTAACAGGCAAGCATTTCCCCTATACTTCTGCCCCTGCAGAAGTCGCTCACCTATTTCATTTTGCCTTCTCCCTCATGCTATCCTTAAGTTGCGTTCTTGTCACGTGTCCCTTCCACCTGTTACCTCAAGCAGCCCATATTGCCACCACCACCTCCTACAGCTATTGTTTGGTTTCGGGTCTGCCTTGCGAGTCGTAGTGCATGTTAGTGTTGTTTATATCTCGTTACTGTTACCGCTATCTTATCGGGTTATCAGTTGGGGAACATGACACATGGTTTATGGTTATATCTGTTGGAAGTATCATGGTTACTTGTTAATAAATGTTAGCGGAGACATCGGTGGGTCAGTTGCTCGTTTTATGGCGGCTCACTTGTGTTTCTTTAAAGCTTAGGACCCGAGTTCTTGTTATCTGTTCCGAGACTGAGCGCCCTAACCACACGTGGGTATGCTTATGGGTCTCCCCTTGACCACTGCCGGAATCTACAGCTTTGTCCAGTGGCCACAACTAGTTTGCAATGTTTTACCATTTGTTGTTGCGTGCATGCCAGCCTGTTACTTATTTACTTTGGGAAGCCCCTGGGTGCCTTGTATCCCTTGTTTCTGGTATGCACATATAGGTCGTGGAGCCTCTGCGAAGTGGTTTATCGCCCCAGTGTGTGTTTAAACCACCTAGCACGTTGACACACATAGCTAAGTCCGCTTCGGAGATACGGCCGGACTTCGATACGGGTTCAACTTGGTTAGGTGGCTTCCTGGACATTGTTGTCGTGAAGGAGAGTGCGAGTCGTGATATCCACCTGTCGCAAGTGGGTTGATCGTGCGTGTGGGTACATTTGGGCAACCCCTGCAGGGTTAAATCTTATCGATAAGCCGCGTCCGCGGTTATGGACGACTTGGAGCTGTATGACTCGATCATAGACAACTTACACCTGCTGTTTCAATCATAATAACTTGCGTAGTAAGTTAGCACAACTCTAATAATAAATGGGTAAAACTTGTCCACCGTGTGAGTGCCTTTGTAAGTACTTCCTTGCGAGGGGGAACGCATCGGCTGTGTTATGTTTGCAGAGTATAGAACTGTTAGTTATGCGCTCTCTCATCTTCTCTGATTACGAATGTTGTAGAGTGTCTCTATAGATTTTTAGTGCTTGCGCGTTGCCGCTTAACCCCACCATATTGCCTATGACGTTCCTCTTGCGTCCTCTAAGTCCCCTGCGTGCCTCAAGTACAAAGGACGACTGGTTGACGAATGCTTATACGTCTTGAAGTCTTGTTAAGTACGAACCCGTACTTATTGCTGCTTCTACGGGACATAACCGGGCAGGTATGAAGATATGATCGCTGAAGACGACGTTAGCAAGGTTACCCTTCCGGCTTGGCCTGGGCAGGGTTATGGACGCCATTGGTTAACTTCAGGACTCTTAGTCCAAATTTGTATCTTGTCCGTACTCGGACGTATTTGATCTTCTGTATGACTTGGATCTTTGTACGGTATATTTGTATTCTTGACTCGTTGGAGTCGTTGTTGTAATATATCTTTCTTGTGGGCTCTATTGTAATACTGTTGTAATGCTACCTCTCGTGATTGATTCCACCCGCATCGCGTGCATGCTTCGGCGTGTACGAGACGCTTGGTGGTGCGTCTCCTAAAATCGATATCGTGCGGATTTCGGCGGATTCGCTGGGATCCTCATGGTACCGGTTTTGGGGCGTCACAATCTCCATCTCCACCCCCTGGCTGGATCCGTTAAAAAGGTTGCATTTTTTCGACCTTTGCCACGGATCAGGTGGTGGCGATGCAAGATCTGGTGGCGGAGAGCCCTGGCGAGGAGTAGCTGCCTGCAACCTTGATCCCTCCCCCACACACTCGCTCTCTCTCACCGTTGCGGCACCATGGCCGCCGTCACGGCTGCGGCCGTCTCCCTTCGCTCCGCCACCACTGCCTCCACTCCCTCCAGCACCCCACACTCCCACTGCGGCTTCCCCTCCGCCGCAAGAACCACCGCCCGCCGCGGCCTAGTCATCCGGGCGCAGGCCGTCTCCACCGATGCCGCGCTGGTGAAGGCCAAGAAGGAGTCGAAGAAGCGGGACGAAGGGGTGGTGACGAACAAGTTTCGGCCCAAGGAGCCTTACATCGACAAGTGCCTGCTCAACACCAAGATCACCGCCGCCGACGCGCCCGGGGAGACGTGGCACATGGTGTTCGGCCACGAGGGCGAGGTGCCCTACAAGGAGGGCCAGTCCATCGGGATCGTCGCCGACGGGGAGGGCAAGAACGGCAAGCCGCACAAGCTCAGGCTCTACTCCATCGCCAGCAGCGCGCTCGGCGACTTCGGCGACTCCAAGACCGTGAGTGAGCTGAGCTGAGCTGAGCTTGGTCGATTCAACCTTCCACTCTGAACTGCGTTAGTTTTCGGCTCAGTTTTAACTGTATTTGTGTGCAGGTTTCACTGTGCGTCAAGCGGCTGGTTCACAAACGACCAGGGGGAGGTCGTCAAGGGAGTCTGCTCCAATTTCCTTTGTGAGTTCCACCTCTGCTTCTGCTAATCCTCCCCTTGCTCTGCTCTAAAGATTCTGATTCTGAAGAATCTGCTAGTGATTTATTCAGACTTCAATTTTTCGAAAAACAAAATCAGACTTCAGAGTGTTTCAGTTCAGTTTAGGTTTTTAAATTCAAAATCGGTTACTTATTTATTTATTAGACTCTTATTATTCAGTGGATTCAATAAATAAAATCGGCAATGGATTTTACATGTTGTCAGTATCTCCACGGCTATTTTGCAACTGCATCCTGTACTTCCCTCTGAAGAATCTGCTATCAAGTGTTCAGTGCTTAGTGCTTAGTGCTAGTTCAAATCAGGCTTCGACAGAATTGAAGCTTTGCATGAAATATTATCACCAACTATAGTAGCTTTTCTGTTTGGTGTTTACTCAAGAATTTTCTTTGACTGTTACATTTAATTACAATCTGAGATATATATTTTCTTGTGCTGCTGCTCGCTGTGCTATCCTCTTGGGATGTTGCTTGCTCTTGTGCTGCTGCTTGCTCGGCTATGCTCTTGTGCTGCTGCTTGCTCTCGCTTCTTTGCTGCTGCTTCCTCTCGCTTCTTTGCTGCTTCTAATAACAACTGCTTGAGCTGCTCCACCTTTTCTTCTTTGTTGCTGCTACTACTTTGAATTGCTTGTGCTTCTCTTATGAGTTTTAATGTATCTGAAACTAGCTCAGCTTTGCAATTCAGGCAGATAGGTAGTCTTCCTTCTTTCAGCTTTTTATCTTTACCCATGTGCGGGATGGCATAGCAGATCTCTCCTTGGAACTCCATAGTCTCTCTCAAGCATGACTGTAATGTCACAAAGCTTTTAGCTAGTTTATCCACCTCATAATTTTGAAATTCTTGCTCCACAGCTTCGATCAGTTCTCGGATATTTTTAGGCGCTCTGCAGTCAGTGAGAGACTGAATAGACCGGAAGAAGCATAGGTCTAGAACGTTCATGTCAGGACTATTAGGAGGTTGTTGGATCAACTGAATGTTGAGGTCAGACTGTGCTACAACCTGTAGAAAAACAGGGTCATTAGGCCGAATGTGTGGTGTAGCGTTGTCTTGTTGGATATAGATTGTTCTTCCTGCATCTTCGTCCGGCCACAGGTCCAGGATAGCAGGAATCACTTTCTGACACATAAAATCCCTCATGACATCTCGATCAACTTTCAGTGATTTGAGTTCAAGTGTCCCCCTTTCCCTGCTTTTCACTCCTTCTAACAGACCTGCAGTCTCGTCACGAAGGTCCAGGTCCCTATCTTCCCATCAAATGTGCAAACCCTCTTTCCATCATCGATCGCAAACCTTGGCTTAGCTACAGCTGTTAAAAACATCACCTTGCCAATACTATTCTTATTTTGCACCTGGTGCGAAAGGGGGTAGCTTCTCCGAGGACTAGGTAGTAGGTGTTGTTTTTTTGTGTCATGTTAAACCACTTCTCATCGATGTGGACAAAATTGTCCATTTCCTTGAAGTAATGATCACTATCTGGGGTTGAGTTCTCATCAGAGCATAAACATGCAAAACTCCAATCTTTCAATTTTGTTAGCTGGCTTTAGAAAAGGCTTCAAAGGGCTCGTGCAACGTCTCCAGCTCACCCCACTGGAACCTGGTGTATAAGGTTGTTTTGCTGACATCCAATGCCCTTGCTAGAGATCTTAGTGTCTTCCTTCTGTTGAATGGGATTGTGGTTACCCTCGACAGATCAAGATCTTTTCGCATTCGGCCAACTCTGCCTTTTTTCTTGGATGAAACGTCAACTTCTTCACCTGCTGCAATTTGTTGCCGTGCATCTAGCCATATTTTCTCAACTGTTCTTATACTTGTATTTAATAGACCAGCAACAAGCACCTTGTCTTTTTTCTCTACTTTTCCATCTCTGTTTTGTATAACTTGTAAAGCAAAATAAGCAGCAAATCTTGCTTGAGCTGACAGGTCTTTTCCCGATGGCTGTCCAACGCCTGGTGCATCATTGACTACTTGGCCATCATTTTCTTGGAGTACTTCAACTTCAACCATGATGGAACTGCGTGATAATAAAATCAGATAAGTGTTATCACCAGAATTTGACCGAGTCAGAGGTGGGCCGCGATCAAGATGGGTTTGAAGAATATACATGGAAGAAATACGTGAATCGGCCTTGTGTACCAAGTTTGGGCTAATTGCCCGTGTATCTGTACCATAGTAGGATACGTGTCTGTTAGGAGTTAGAGTTTTACTCGTGCACGGTTAGGTGCACGCTTGAGTTAGAAAGTCCCCTGGACTATAAATATGTATCTAGGGTTTATGAAATAAACAACAACCAACGTTCAACACAAACAAATCTCGGCGCATCGCCAACTCCTTCGTCTCGAGGGTTTCTCCGGTAAGCATCTTGCGATCTAGGCAGCACAAGCCTATCCCGTTGTTCATGCGTTGCTCGTGCTGAAGCCTTTTTGATGGCGAGCAACGTAGTTATCTTAGATGTGTTAGGGTTAGCATTGTTCTTCGTATCATATGATGTCGTAGTGCAACCCTTATACATCTAGCCGCCCTTACACCTATCTTAGGTGTAGGGGCAGCACCCCGCTTGATCATAGTTTAGTAGATCCGATCCGTTACGGTTGCTCCTTGTCCTTCAAGGATTAGTTTAACATCCGCAATAGTTAGGCCTTACAAAGGGTTGGAGGATCCAGCGGCGTGTAGGGTGTAGTTTGCTAGCCCTAGACAGGATGTTCCGGGGATCAACCTCGTGTTGGTTTTTAGGCCCTGTCTAGGATCGGCTTACGATCACCGTATGCGAGCCGCGAGGCCCAATCGTGAGTAGGATGATCCGATTATGCGGTGAAAACCCTAAATCGTCGTAGATCGCATTAGCTTTATCTTGATCAAGCAGGACCACCATATATTCGGACACCTTGTACGAATCATGGGTGGATCGGCTCTTTGAGCCGATTCACAGGATAACCTGAGAGCCGATCGAGGCTCGTATTTAACGTTTACGTGTATGCCATGCAGGAAACTAAGCGAGACATCATCCAACACCTTTCTGACCAGGTATAGGTCAGGTGGCACGCCCTTGCGACAGCATCGGACGTGTGACCAGGAGGCTTTGCGGGCCGTCGCTCTGAGGGACTGGGGCCAGCCGCAGCCCTAGTTGTTCCCGGCTCTACGGTGTTGCCAGTCGCTGCCCGCCGGTGGGTTTCTGACCGCAACAATAAGTAAACTTACTCAAGTATGCAACTTAAGTTAAACGTTTTATTTGTATTTTGGAATCATTCACTGAATTTTAGATCAAATTTCTAGGAACTTTGTACAACAGGTTCAGGAGAAGTTCTCAAAAGATACAGATATTATCTTCTGGCACACTATCAGATATTATCCTTGTTAGCTTAATAATTGAGTTACTGGTGCTTGACTGTAATGCATGACACACTGATAGCACACTGATATCATGTGATTTGTTAGCTAAAACTCCATATCATTGAAATTCAGAAGTGTAAATCTACACTCTGACAACATAGAATTATTTTTGGTTGGTATAATATATATACTCATCACTTATCGTGAGCAGTGCATCCTATTTTGGGATGTTGAGAGCAGGAAGTGTTCTATGTACTCCATCAGCTATTAGTACATTATCATATCCTCACTTCTTCGCGTTTACTCACTTGTATGTATGGTTGGCGGGATCTTTTCGGGTGTCCAGTGCATTCATTCCATCGAATGGCATGCCAGCCTCGCAATATCATTGGAGAGACCGAGGCGGCCACCATGGCAGTCCCGGATATGCCTCGCAATATCACCTGCCACTGAGCGCCAACAGTAGCGCCGTCACGGACGCCGGAGAGCAGTAGCGGTAGCAGTCGCGGAAGTCCAGGAGGTGCTGGTCGCTGGGGCTGCATCGCCGATTCATCGCTGCGCTACAGCGCCTCGGTGGCAGCAGTCGCGGAAGACCAGGGACATTTGCTTGTTTTTCTTGATTGATGCCATCTGCAGGTTTGTTCCTAACCGCCTTCACGTTGCAAGTTCAGTCATCTCATGCATTCACACGACACCCGCTACCGTGCTCATCATCATCATCATGCATTATTTGTCGATGTGGGTTCGTCTACCAACTCTGTTTGTCGACAGCTAAACTCATTTTGGTATTGCCGCAGATCATCTCGGCGTTCAGGCAGAAAGTGAGGATACATGGGAGCCAAGAGAGGTAAGCGATCTAAACTCATTCATACCGATGCTTGGAGCTGCCGGAGGATGGAGATGGCGGACCGAGAGCTCGTGGCCGGGAATCCGGCATGGTGGCAGCTACGGCAGCTCCGGCACGTTGGCGATGGGAAGCGGCAGCTCCGGCGGCTTGACGGCGGGAAGCGGCAGCTCCGGCAACAGACGGCGGGAAGCGGTAGCTCCGGCGGCTTGACCAGCGGGAAGCGGGAAGGGGCAGCCCCGGCAGCTCCGGCATCGCGGAGGCTGGCGCCGGATCGCGGGCGACGGATCGCAGGAGACCTGGGGCGGGCGGGCGGCGGATCGGCGCGGCTGGATCTTTGGGAGCTTTGGCAGGGCGGGTGGCGGAGGCTGGATCGATCGATCGATCCGGCGGACCGATCGCTGGGATCGATCGATCCAGCGGAGCCGAGCTGAGGCGGAATGGATCTCGCGATGGAATTAGGAATTAGGGACTGTGTTGTCAGATTTTGAAAATGTAGGACATGAATGTAAAATTTACATTGTGAAACGTTTTTCTCCCCCCGCGCCGATTAAATAAGACCGGAGGGAGTAGTATTCTACGGACTAGCAATGCTCTTTGTTGTATTGGAATTCAAATCATTTGCCTTATGGCATTTTAGCGTCAGTGTTTATGTATGTGTGTTTCACCATTAAGATTTATAATAACTTATCCATCGTACATGGAGTAATGTCATAATTTGAACAACTCATTGTTTTCATTTGACCAAGCAAAATAACAATTATTAAGTTCTTTATTATAAATTCTAAGGGCTAGGTAGAATGCCAATGATAAACATAACAACACTTTATTATGTTCCAGACGTGCATTATTACCATATTCCTTATCAGTCACTTAGGCCATTGTATTCTTGTATTGCGTTGTTTTGTATGACACTTCATACCAACCAATATGGTACTAATACCCAAGAATTTCATTGTGTGACCTAACTAGGAATACAACCATAACATGTATATCATTTATATACACCGACACTACAAGAAAAGTTCGATAGACAAC
>NC_061512.1:140198695-140224183 GCF_022539505.1 Lolium rigidum
CGTTATTTTGCTACCGCTACTACTATAAAACTGTTACTATCGATAAACTCTTGCGAGCAAGTTCTGTTTCCCGAGTGCAGCTGAATTGACAACTCCGCTGTTAAGGCTTTCAAGTATTCTTTGTCTCCCCTTGTGTCGAATCAATAAATTGGGTTTTACTTCCCGCGAAGACTGTTGCGATCCCCTATACTTGTGGGTCATCAGGCGGCTCCGAGCTTCAAATTGGGGCGGCTCCGGCGAGGTGGTGTTCAATTGGGTGGTCGCGGAGAGGCAGTGATGAGAGGGGAAGAGATTGGTGTGAAGGAGGTGTGCTTTGGGTGCCTCTATTTATAGATGGAGAGGTGACCGGCGGGTGCTGAGAGGGGTCGCTCATGGCGACGGCGTTCGAGGGCACGAAGGGGCAAGGTAGGGGGTCGCTAGGTAGCTGGGATCATGGCGAGGACGACGCGCGTGACGGGGCAGCGAGGGGAGGACTAGGGCGTGCTGGCGACGATCGAGTGCTGGCAGTACGGGTGCGGCATAGCTTTGATCATGTCTTCGTCTACGGCGCAGGCGACGGCCAATGGCGGTGTCTGGCGAGGTACGGGAAGGGTGTGGAGTGTGCACGCGCAAGTGGATGGGAAGGGAAGGACGAGAGCGTGCTGGCGAGTGGTGTACTGCGGCGTCCAGTGTTGTGCCAGGGCGCGCTCACCGCGTGCGCCGGCATGCCGTGGCGAGGTGCTGGGCGCGCGTGTTCTGGACAAATGTGTGTGTCTCTTTGCGTAGGGCTGGTACGGGCGTGCCTAGGGGAGTACATAGAAGCTCGATGACATGGTGAAAGAGAGAGGGGAGAGCCAGAGAGATGAGTGGCATGGGGGTGTGCATGGTACACGGCATGGTTGCAAAAAGGGATCATGTCTCCACTTTACATAGAACAACTGGGCTGGAATGATGCAGAAGGGGTACATGAAGGTTGATGATCACAAAGTTAAGGCGGTGGAGGCAAAAATCCAGTGGTTTATAGCATGTGTCACTTTTCCAGATTTGTGCACACAAGGTGCTCGACACAATGGCCGCATGAAGGTTTTGTTGGAAATTTGGAAATCTTTTTGGTGGAGCTTAATCATATAATTAAATGGTTGGAATGGTGGTGGTTGTGTTCAATTTGGAGTTGATTTGCAAAATTTCAAATTTGAGGTTGATCTTCACTTTGCTTCACATACACTATTTGTCACATTCATACTGGTCAACCTAGTCAACTCTAGCCATGGTGGTCAACATGAAAGTTACTCACCTTGACCTGGTCTTGGATTACATGGCTTTGGTTGTCCAAGTTTAGTTTGAAGAAAAGTCAAAACCAGGGGGTAAAGTAGTGAACATTTTATAAAATGGCAATATGACCATTATCATATGTGTGAAGATTTTGAGATTTCCTTTGGTTTGATTCTTGTTTCAATGATGCAATTGTGTTAGTTTATCATATTTAAGTATTCTACAAGCAAGAGAGCAAGCAATTATGGCCTAGGGTGAAGATTTGCAATTTGGCATAATGTGTATGTAAGTGAGTTTTGGGGATTTCTCCCTATTTGATTTCTCTCCATTTGATTTGACTTTGGTTGACTCTAATGTGATTCTTATTGGTTTAGAAACATGTTCAAACCATTGAAACCATTTCAAATGGTCTTATTCAAAGATTTGCAAAAATGGCCATAACACATAAGAGATGATGTGTCAAATTTTATTATTTTTGTAAATTGTTGATCTTGCTTTACTTGGACATTGGTTAGGGTCAATTTAGGGTTATATTAGGTTGAGAGATGGTTTCCCATCATTTGGTCAAGGTTTGAAGTCATAGGGCAAAATTTGGTGAAATGGCTAGGTGTCACATATGCCTCTATGCGTATGTTGCATTTGAATTTTAATTTTGACTTGGCTTGACCCAAATGGTGTTGTTGAGTGTTGAAATGGTAAATAGGAGTGATCCAACCATTCACCACAAGTCTTAGGGTCAAGGATCTCAAATTCACAAATTTGCATTTTACTCACATATGCCTCTATGGCATTTTTAGTTTCTTTTTATTTTCTTTGGAAACCACTTGAATTAGGTTTGGTAAGTACAAGGTAAGGTGTGTGAAGGTTTTCCAAACCTCTAAACAAAGTAGAAAGGTCTAGGGTAAAGATTTATAATTATAGCCATAGGCACATATGCCTTTTCTTATTTAATTTCCTTTTATTTTATCTTAACTAGGATGGTGAAAAGAGGGGTGAGGTTTAGGGTTTAAGATTATTTCAAACTACTAAAACAAGCAATCATGGCAATTGCACAAGAATTAAGCAAGGTCACTATGTCTCACACTCAATTTAATAAAAGTTTTTGTTGGTTCCAAAATTTGGAACTAGGGAAATTTATTTATTTTGTTTTGAAATTTTTGGGATGTTACATCAGTGCACTTTTCTGTCGGACGTTTTAATCCGATCAGCAACGTGTAGACTGTTTGGTTCTGTTTGTTGCTTTGTACTAGTTGCAATGAACAGGAATATAGCAATTAGAGAGGACT
Organism: Lolium rigidum; assembly: GCF_022539505.1. Taxonomy (NCBI): domain Eukaryota; kingdom Viridiplantae; phylum Streptophyta; class Magnoliopsida; order Poales; family Poaceae; genus Lolium; species Lolium rigidum. Next base: position 140,201,233 of record NC_061512.1, read on the forward strand.
AGCTACCCATGTACTGTATTCAAAGTGCAAAATACAAATCTGAAGAAATGTTGAAGGTAGGGACGATTTGGCCAGAAATAGCTAGTGGAACATGGCCGTTTATTTAAAACTTGAAAAATATTATTTAAAAGTTCTTAAAAGTTGAAAATAAAATCTTGCATGTACATATTATATTGATACTTACCCCTACCGATCCTCAAGAAAAAATACGATAGTATGTGACCTACATAAAAATGACAAAATATGCACATGACACTTATGATAGGGTTTATACGGTTTAAGAAATGCAAATTTTCTCTATTTTGTGTAGGCAACATATGGTCGTATTTTCAGTTGAGAATTAGCACAAGTATCAAGATAATATGTAAATACAAAAAATTATTTCAATTTCTCCTTAATTTTTAAATGGTATTTTTTAAATGGCAAAGTTGTGTTTGGTAGCAAAGTATTTTAAAGTATTTTAACAACACCAGAGTTTCTCAAAATACCATAGTTTCAAATACTTTGATGTGTTTGATTGCGACTAAAGACTGCAGTATTAATATTTCATTATGCCTTCGTGCTATTTTTGAAGTATTGAAAAAACAACTCTAGACCACTTTTTCTGAAACTGAAGTGTTGCCGGAGGATGCATAAAATACTATGATTTTGTAAACACTTCAGTTTTACAAATACTTCATTGCCAAACTATGCCTGACCCCTAGCCCATGTCCACCAAATATGTGTGGCGATTCGACGGGCTAGCGTAGGTCTGACCACATGGCGGGAAGATACAGAGGATGGTTTGGACTTTGGAGTGGGTAGAAGACTAGAAGTGGAACCACACGGGAGCGAGGTAAACCGCCTCCCGCCAAAACTCGCCAAAAGAGAGGATGCCAAAGGCAGCTATAGGGTGATGGCGTGCACGCGGGTGTAGTTCCACTGTTGGTCGATTCTCTCTTTTTTCACTTTGCCCAATCAGATCCACCGTGTGTGTGTTCGCGGTAAATGAATAAAGTCCGGCTTTTGTCGGCACAGTAAAAAGAGAGGACTGGCCCTGGAAAGAGTAAAAAGAGACTGAAACCTCGGTTTAAGGAACCCACAGAGGCCACAGCCAGGAAACGGGGCACAGAAAAGCGCATTCGTGCTCGCAAAATGCATCTTTCGTTTCAAAGGAGGCGGCCACCCCTTTCCCACTCGGTCGCTGTCCCTCGAGTCGAGCTCACTCTTACCGAGCAGCAGCTGCACCAAGCTAGTCCTTGCACTCTCTCTTTCCCGACTTACAAATGCAAAGTGACCGGTGTTACTGACATAGTGACATTATTATCAGTTTCTGATATTATTAGTTGGGTGTTTATGTTTTCTCCTAGTATTAGAGGTTTAGTGGCTACCGGTATTGTTGCGGTAATGTGGGCTTTATGAAAAGCTAGAAATGTTGCTTGTTTTAGTACTAATATCTTTATGTATCATCCGAGTAGTGTAATTGCTCAAACGGCTCATTGGATGGATTCATGGGCTATTCTTCAGATCAAAAGTAGATAAGGCTTGCAACACAGAGGACCAAGAATGCATTTTTCCAGGGTGCATCCCTCTAGCTGCAGGTAGATCCGTCAGTGGTTGCTTGTAGTAGGTGAAATCTTCAGTAAAAAGAAGGGTTGCTCACCGATGGTGATTAGATTTGACAGGTAAATCGTGTGCGAAGAGAAAAAGAAGAAGAATAAGAAGAGTAAATATAAGAAGAGCATCGGTAGGGAAGGACCTTGACGAAGAACATGATGATGAATGTAGTGTGTTGTTTTAGTTGTGAAGTGGTACCAGGTGGCCAGCAAAAATGGACGCTTTTATGTTTTCTTTATTTGCCTGGAGGTAGAAGCTCTAGTCGTGAGTTGGGTCTCTCTTCAGAAAGTCTAGTAGAGTGTTCTTAAGGTGTGGATTTTTTCGGAGGAGCTGTAAATCTCAAATGGTGATGTTTATCTAGTTTCATTCCCAGTAATCATATCAAGGGCCATGCCCATTAATTCGAAAAAATTGTTAAAATGTGACACAGTCACTTTTCGCTACAGGGGATGGCGCGAATTGTCTCTCCGCCAGAATGCCACCTTATGAGGAAAGTGCTTTTTCACCAGCCACGCCACCCCACCCCACCTTCATCTGCTCTAGACGCGTCATATCATATCCTTCATCTGCTTAGAGTGGCGGGATATATTTCCCTCCACCCACTTAGGGTTCCTTTGATTCATAAGATAGACAAATCATAGTAATAGAAAAAACATATAATTGAGATGTCATTCCTAGTTAAAATCTCATGGGAAGATGAGTTCTTTTTGATTGTATCAAAGGAACTTTTCATGAGAAGTGACCTAATATTTTTTTTTCTATAGGATTTGCAATGCAAAATTTCTATATGATTAATTCCTACATATAGAATATGTTCACATGAATCAAACAACCAATGTAGAAAAATTCCCATCTAAAGTTCCTACATAAATACTATAAATCAAAGGAGCCTTTAACGGGATGATACTCATCACTTTTTCAACTTTCCATTAGGAGATTGAGGATTCATATTTGTTTTAAGGAAAAGTGTAGTATTTCTATTTCCATAGGAAAATGTACCGCAATACCGTTTGATTCACATAATAAACAAACCAAAGAAAATCCGAAGAAAAAAATTCCTTTGCAGCCAGATTCACATGAAAAGTAGGGAATGAAAATCTAGTCTAACCTAATTTTTTTTCATTCCTTTGCGAGGAACGAGGCAGATCAAATTTAAAATGTTGAGTTAAGAGCATCTCCAGTCGCGTCCCCCAAACCGTCCCCCAAACCGCGCCGGATTGAGCGTTTGGGGGACGTGTTTTGCTCGTGCCGCGTTTGGGGGACGTCGCTCCCCAGCCGCGTCCCCCAAACGCCGCCCCCAAATGAATATTTGTGCAGGAAAATAAAGGTTTTCATTCAATTTTGATTATATATTACAAAGTTTGAATGAAAACGGCTAGATTTCATCTAAACCTAGGCTATCGACCGCCGCGGCGCGTTCGACGGCCCCGCCCCGTCGTCGCCTCCCCTACGCCGCAGCTCCTTCGCGCGCGCCTCCTCTCCTTGCGTTCGGCGGTGGCCGGACGGTGCCGCTCCCGCCGATAGTCCTCCTCCGCCCTCCTGCCGGGCCGGCGGGAGGGAGAGCTCGATGGCGCGACGACCTCCGCCTCTTCGCGGGCACGGGCGTCGTCCCGGAGCTTCTTCTCCGACTCGAAGGACTCGACGAGGGCGCGTTGCTGATCGGCCGTCTCGTCCGGGTGCGGGGCGTCGTCGTCGGACTCGGCCGAACTCGTCGTCGTCGCTCGTCGTCGTCCTCCACCTCGGTCTCCTCCGCCTCGGCCTCCTCCTCCATTGGCGCCTCCTCCTCCACATCTCGTTGGCGCCTCCATCATCGCCGCCGCATACGCGTCGGCCGCCGCTAACTCGCTCCGCCCGCCTCCTCCATAGCGCCGTAGCGCCGACTCCCGTCTGCCGACGCTCCTCCGCCGTCGCCTCGCCGCTGGAGCTCGATCGACTCACGCCGCGGCGCTCGATCGAGTCACGCTGTTCACGGAACAGCGCCGCCGCTCATCGCGCTGGCGCCGGCGCTCGTCGGCCCATCGCTGCTCCATCTCCTCCCGTCACCGGCGCTGTCGCGCCTCTTGTCCTGCCGAGGCGTCGAACGCCGCAACGGTGTCGCACCGTCGCTCTCTGCCACGCTGCTGCCGCCGCGGCCTCCTCGGCCGGCGGAGGCGGGGCGGAGAACACCGCAAGATCCGCCGCTCGCTGCGCCTCACGCCGCCGGCGGGCCTCCTCCTCGAGTGCCTCCTCGAGTGCCGCACGCCGCGCGCCGGCTCGTCAATGGAGGAGACGGCGGTGGAGGGAAGTGGCCATCGCCGGGCGGTTCGCCATTGCCACCGGTGATGAGGAGACGGCCGTGGAGCGACGAGGGCCGTGTTTGTTGCCGGCGCGGTGTGGTGGCTACCATTGATGAGCCGGAGACCTTTTATAGACGCCGGCGTCGGGAAGAAAGCGCGGAACGGACGAGAAGAGGCGGGAAGATCGCGCGGAACCGGGCGGTGGCGTGCGAACGCCGGCGACGCGTGGAGGCCGCGCACAGACCGACGAGACGTCTCGCCGCCCTCCGTCGCCATTAAGGCAAAGATGCCGCCGTGTGTCACTGCGCGCGAATAACTTCCGTCGCGAGGTAGGCGACGGCTAGGTTAAAATTAACCGTGCCGGCCGACGCGTCGGCCCCGCCACTCCCCGCCTCGCTTCGTTGTGTCCGGCGTCCCGGAGCGTCCCCCGTGGGACGGGGACGGGCTCGGGCGCCGGACACCGTATCGGGCCGCGCCGGACCAAAAAGGGCTTTGGGGGACGCGGCTGGAACGCTTTTTTTGTCCGGCGCGCCCCAAATCGCTTTGGGGGACGGTTTGGGGGACGCGACTGGAGATGCTCTAACACCGCTGCAGTATGTCCAACCGGCGCCACTTATTCACCGCTGATCAAAGTAAATTCACCAAGTATGTAAAATTCCTCTGCCTTTTATTTATGTTAAATTCCTCTACCTTTTCTTTCCTGCATTTCAAACCATCACAAAGGAGGCATTGATGTGTTCTCTAATTTTGTAGTATTTCACTTGTATTTCTACCAAAAAATCCAATTCTTTACTTGGAGATTATTGCCAATCTATTTGAGAGGGATATTTTTGCCAATCTATTTTGGGAGGGGTATTTTTGACATTAACCCATGTGCAGCAGGTATTATGTTTGTAAAAATCCTCTTCCCAAGACACGAATTCCGAGAAGCAGAGGAGGGAGGCAGAGCACTACCGACTACCGTACCGTCAGCAGCTAGATAGCTGTATCCTGTAGCAGAGTGCAGAGCAGAATCATCACTCCTCTCCTCTCCTCTGCCCGTGAAGCCCCTGCTCAGCTCACCTCAGCTCGGCACGACCCAGCTCAGAGAGATTCCCCACACAAAGAGCCACACGACACGAGTGGGCGAGTGGAGCTCCTTCTCCTACCCAAACCTCCTCTAAACCCACGCCCCACCGTCTTCCGCGCCGCCGGCCGGAGGAGGAAGAAACCAGCCAGCCAATGCCGCCGGCTCTGCCTCCTCTCTCCTTCTTCTCCCTCCTCCTGCTCCTCACAGCTTCCACTGCCCACGCCCAAACCAGCCGCCGCCTCCTACAATCCACCCTGCCCCCACCGCCGCCGCCACCGCCGCACCACCACCACCACCACACCCCGCGCTCCCCACCACCATCACCGCCGCAGCTCAACCCGGCGCCGCCAGCACCTGCTACTCCACCAAAGCAGGCACCGGCTCTCTCCGCACCTCCGGCATCGGCGCCGCCCCCGGCTCCAACCCCCACCACTCCCACCACCCCGCCGCCGACGCCCACCTCCACCTCCACCGCCACGCCCACCCCGGACGCCTACCCATTCACCAACTACCCCTTCTTCCCCGCCGCCTCGCCCCCTCCTCCCCTCCCAGACCAGCCGTCCCCCGACGCATCCCGCACCTTCCCGGCCAACATCACCAACCTCGTCGCCCCCAACTCCCCGACCCCCTCCGGACCCCCGCGCCGCTTCCCGCTCTTCCAGGCGCTGCTCCTCGCCTTCCTCTCCCTCTTCCTCCTCCTCCTCTCGATCCTCCTCTCCGTGCTCCTCTTCCGCCGCATCCGCCCCGCCCACCACGCCCCAGCCCCCTCCCACTCCGCCGCCTCCTCCTCCCGCCGTGACAACCACGGCGACGACGCCGAACAAGGCGACGACGACGACGAGGGCCGCAGCCTCAAGCCGCCCCCGATGCCGACCTCCTCCACCAACCCCAGCACCGAGTTCCTCTACCTCGGCACGCTCGCCTCCTCCGCCACGCCACCGCCCGCATCCACCCACCCCCGCCCGGGCTCCCCCGAGCTCCGCCCGCTCCCGCCGCTGCCCCGCACCGGCCCGCCATCCGGCGAGTTCTTCGCCCCCCGCGCCGCCGCCAACCCGTCCTCCTCCTCCTCCTCCTCATGGCTCTCCCCCTCCTCACCCTCGGCCTCCTCCCCGACGCTCGGCTCCAGCCCCGCCCACGCCCGCCCGCCATCCATCCCGCAGCCCCGTGGCCGGGCCCCAAACCCCTCGCCCCCCAAGCGACGCCCCTCCCCGCCGCCCTCACCGCCGCACCACTCCTGGAACCCCTTCGCGCCCGCTCCGCCGCGGGCTGCTCCCTCCTCCTCCTCCGACGGCGGCGACTCCTACACCACGGAAATGCGCAAGTCCCGCCCGCTCCACTCCGACAAGCTCAGGCCCGGGTCTATGCAGTAAGCACGCCGCCTTCTCCGTTTCCTGCTCCGCTTGTCACATTTTTCGTTTGATTCTGAACTGCGTCTCGCCGATTGTAGCATGAAGGACGAGATGATCCAGCTCTACCTCAACAACTCGGCCGCGGCGGCGGCCAGGGAGGTGTGCTTGCTCGGCGCCCCGAGGTGTCGCGGCATCGGGATGGTGCTCGCCGCGTTGGGTGTCTCTCAGGAGCAAGTGCGTGATGCCCTCTTGGAAGGTAATGGATGGCTTGCCCTACCCTACAGAGTTCAATTTTATTCTCTTCGTTAGGCTGGTGCCAACGCACCGCCCCGCTCCCGCCCCGCCACGTCAGCTTTTGGCCCACTCTCACCCCACTCTCACCCCACTCTCACCACACGGTGCCAATGCATGGGCTATGGTCCCCACTCTCATTCTCTCTCCTCCACATCACCATTTCTTTTCCACATTAAGTTATTTCACTCGATTTTGTTTAGACATTCAAAATAATGCAAGAAAATATTTTATTCAACTTAAAATATTACCGATTACATAATAATTAATAAATTGCATAATAAATATTAAAAATTACATAATAAATAAAAATTCTACTCTTCTTCCTCTTGTTCCTGCTCCTCCTCCTCGTCGTCATCATCTTCCAGACCAAGCTCTTTTTCCACCATCTTCATGGCTTTCGCATGTTTGCGCTTTTCTGCTTCGTCCATGTCGACGGTTGATCGGTCTTTCATTTTGTTCCATTGCTTGAATAGCTTAGCCTTCACTAAACTCTTCATCATGTTACTCATCGCGAAGGATTTACTTCCTACCTCACCGCTTGATGAGGTTTCCTTCCCTTCCTCATGCCCTTACGTACCGCGGCCTTGGCCCTATCGCGGCCCGTTGGACGCTCGTCCTCCGTGTCGCCTGTCGCGTCGCTAGAGCTGAACTCACCAGAAGGTCCTAGACGGATTCTCTTGGAACTGGAGTCGGTTCCACTACCAGGACCATGTTGTCCTTTCCACTTCGCTTCATTTTTTACCACATTCCACCAGTGGAGCTTTCTGAACGGCTGAGTCACTCTTTTGTCTGCGGCGTACCTCTCCATTGCCGCCTTCATGACCATATCATCGTCTGCTCCACTCTGACGCATATTTGTTTCTTGGATGTGGTATGCATTGAACAGGGACACCTCCTTGTTGTAGGCGTTCCAATGATCCTTCAGCTGCTTCGAGGTCCGATGACGGGAAGGATCTGCGGTAGAGTTGAAGGTTGCAGCTATCCCACCCCAAAAACTAGTGCCGGTCTTGCAATTACCGGCAACGAGTCCTTGGAGTTGAAAAGCCAAGCATTAACCTACCCCGAAATAGATATTGTTAGTGACAAATCCTAGCAAGAACCAATAATGCAATAAATATGTGATGGGTTTGTAAAGTACCGGTTCTCCTCTTCCTCGGACAGTCCGAGTCAAGCCTCTTTGCACGCGGTGGTACGATTGTTTCCGCGGCATTGGACTCGGAGCTTGGAGCTTCGGAAGGTGGTGGGGGGTACGGACCATATGGCGCGTATGGATACGGAGGTGGAGGGTCATTGGTACGGGGGTACAGTGCCACTCCCGCTACCTACAGGTGGAGCATTTGGAGGTGCTTGGGGGTATGGATACGGAGGCGGAAGAAATGAACCATATGGCCCCGGAGGCGCCGGAGGTGGAGCGTATGGGCCATATGGCCCCGGAGGTGGTGCGCCGGGGGACCATAAAACTCGGGGAATCGGCGAAGAAGCTACATTGGTGCGACGATGTGTCGGAGAGACACCTTCGAGGTCTATTGGTGACCCGTCTTGCATCAGATCCGTGTACGAGGTGAAATCTGGTGGAGTCCAACCGGACATGGTGGAGAAGTTGAGAGAGGGAAGGTGATGAATGGAGATGAGATGGGTGTGGAGTGTGAGTGAAAAATATGGGGGTATATGGGGGTATTTATAGGGGTAGAGCTGAAAATTTGAACCAGCAACGGCTAGCTGACATGGACCAATCGCGTCGCGGCACGCCGGCCTAGCCGTTGGGCACCGCCGCCCCACTCCCGCCCCGCTCCCGCCCACTCTCGCCCGCATCCAGCCCGCCTCCCGCCCGCCTAACGCCCCCTCTCGCCCGCCCTACCGCCCGCCTGCCTCCCCGCCCCCACCCCGCCATCGCGCCGCCCCGCCTCCCGCCCCTCTCCCGCCTCCCTCCCGCCGCCAACGCGGGCGCCAGCCGGGCGGGAGCGGGCGCTACCGCCGGGCGCCCCGCCGGCGCCCCTCCCTCCCGTCCCGCCCGCCTCCAGCCCCTCTCCCGCCCCGCCCCGGGCGGTAGCGCCCCGGCTGCCGCCCGCGTTGGCACCAGCCTTAGTGATGTTTGTCAAAGATGTGATCTTTCACCAATTGAACTGGTTTGTACTTGTGGTTGTGGGAATGTGGGGGCCTGGGAATTCATGTGCAAGTGATCATAGATTCATAGCTGCAGCAGTACATACATGGTGCATTATCAATGATTAGTTTCTGATCTTTACCTCATCCACCTACTGTTCTAATAGGGGAGAAGTTGCTTGCATTCTATTGGTTTAGAGCAAATTCTGCTCTCAGAGTGAAAAAATGTACTGTAACTTTTTTCTCTAAGAAGCATTTGGGTTCAGACTTCAGACATCAGAACATGCTTTCTAAGTGCTTACGTGTTGTGGTTAGCAGGGTTGTAGATGGATAGTTGGCTTGTTGCCACACAAAGTCATCACTGTCTTGTGGTCATCTAATCTTTTCAATTGTTTCAGCCGAGTGCATATTTTGTTCTCAAGAGTACAAAATGTAACTCTTTTCTCTAAGAAGCATTTAGGTTCAGACCAAGCATTTGCTTATCTCAGAACATGCTCTGCAAATGCCTGCATGCTGTGGTTAGCATGGTACTAGAGTTGGTCAACCTGTGGGTTGCGCCATGGAGTTAACACAAATTCCCATATCTTGTTGTCAGATGATCACTTTGTTTGTTGGGTTGGACAGACTTTGGAGCTATGCTTTATCTGGGTTAACCACATATTTAAACAGCACTAGTCATTCTTTTGCAGCGCTTCCATGTTATATTTGTGAGTACATTGAAAATTCTCCATTCACAGTTTACATTTTTGGTTTATGCAAAGCATTTCATTCAAGGTGCAGCTCTCAATATATTGCACACACCATAGCTAAGTGCATACATGCTGCGGTTAACAGGGTTAATCAACCAGTGGGTTATTGCCATGGAGTGAACACAATTTCTCTCCTCTTGTTGCCAGCTTATCACTTCATTTGCTGGATTTGCATATGCTTTAGAGCTATACTTTATCTGTGTTTATCACATACTTGAACTGTACTGATCATTCTGTCCATCATTGTCATATCTTCTATTGGTGTTTGCATTCAAAATTCTTCAATGGAAGTTCTAATTTTCTGTTTCACAAAACTTTCCACTCAAGGTGTAGCTCTATATATTTTACATGCTATAGCTAATTGGTTCTGTCAGTTCATTTATTATCGCTTTTCTCAGTCTTCTATGATTTTTTTTATTAACTCTAGCTGTTTCTGTGTCTGGGTACAGGCAATGCACATGGTTTGGGAGTAGAAGCGCTGCGGATGCTTACTCAGTTGGTTCCCACCAACGAGGAAGTGCTTAAGCTGAGATATTTCAAGGATGATCCACCTGCCAAGCTTTGCAAAGTTGATGCATTTCTTAAGACAATCCTGGACGTATCGTTTGTGTTCAAGAGGGTGGATGCTATGCTCTACATCTCTAATTTTTATCTGGAGGTCAATCAGCTGAGGATGTCCTATGCTACACTCGAGGTAAAAAAGTTCGAAGACCTGATAATTGTGTATAGAAAGTGTTTTATTTGGCTTCTTTGGAAACAGAACACCGGCTTCACTAATCACTAGCTACATATTGCTTCAGATCTTCAAGCATAGAATCATCTATAGATGTTGCTGCATTTTCTGGACTCTTATGCAAATGATTTTGTTTATCCAGGCAGCCTGCCAGGAGCTGAGGAGCAGCAGGCTATTCCAGAGAGTTCTCGGGGCTGTTCTGAACTTTGGCAACCTGATGAGCATCAACACAGGCTCGCCAAACTCACATGGCTTGGAGCCCAACACGCTTCTGAAGATCGTCGACGTCAAAGGAGCCGACGGGAAGGCCGCGCTGCTACGTTTCGTTGTCCAGGAAATCGTGAAGCCTGAAGGACACAGCAGTCAGAACACGATGCACTCAGCAGGGTCAGCGGCATGCAAAACGAACGCCAGCACTCTGCCGTACGACGTGGATTGCAGGAAGCATTGTCTTCAGGTCGTCGCCACACTCGCCGCGGAGCTGACCAGCACCAAGAAGGCGGCGTCCATCGACGTAACGAGCCTCAGCAGGACCGTGTCGGAGCTAGGGGCTGGCCTCGGGAAGATCCACGACGTGCTGCGGCTGAACAGCATGGCCGCTTCAGCCGAGAGCGCCCAGCGGTTCCACGGCGCGATGGGCACGTTCCTGCGGCAGGCGGAGGAGGAGATCCTGGAGCTGCAGGCCCAGGAGAGTGTCTGCCTGTCGTCGGTGAAGGAGATGTCCGAGTACTTCCACGGCGATGGTTCAGCCAGCGGTGACGAGGCTCGCATGTTCAGGATCTTTGCCGGCGTCAGGGAGTTTGTCGCCATGCTCGACAGGATCTGTAGAGAGGCTGGTGAGATCAACGGAGATCGTGTGGGTTCGACACAGACAGCGAGCTGGATGGCTGCTGCGCCCATGGGGATGACTATGGCGACGCCTTGAGCGACTGATGGCTGTCTATCTGGGAAATGCCGAAATGGTCTCATCTTTCCCTGGGTAGGGGATTTCATCTTGCATCTTTCAAAATTGTTATATGTAGCTGTTATTTAGTGTAAATCAGGACAATGCTAAGGATGCTGGAGACGCTGGATTGTATAAAGAATACATATGCTTGAGTTACATGATGGAATCACCTCCAAACGGGCACCCCTTGGCTCGTGTGGGAGCAAAAAGCGGGATGTTTGGTTGTTCTTTGTGTTCTTGCACGAATCGGATATTAAAGAAGTGCGAAAGAACGTCCAAATCGGCCGTTTCTACTGGGTATGTCCCGTTATTTTCTCTCATGGGCTCTAGCCATGTACCCTTTGCACTTGGACTAGCTTTGGCTCACTCTCTTTTAAACTATTTCACACACCTCTTCTAATCAACACAATCATATTTCAAATCAAAATAAGTTGTATATGAGAAATATGTGTGTCGATCGTATGAATCAATTCTGACAATCGGTTTCGAGTTTCATTAGTTGTAAATCAATTCTGATAATCGGTTTCGAGTTTCATTAGCTGTAAATCGTAAATTTCATGTATGCAGTTTTGGGTGAATTTTGCCAAATTTCGTCGCACATGGTCAACCATTAGAATTTTTTTAAGGAGTAGGTTCACCTCACCATTCCGCATTACTCTCGTGTTGTACGTTTTTTTTTGTTTCGGTGGATATAGACGGATAGATAAATGACTCGCTAGTATGCTGTAATTCTTGCGCATTTGTGAATATATTTTGGTGTACTCTTTCTTAACTTCTCGCTTACCATCTTCATGGACGGCGACGTGGTGATGATAGGTGTGAAGTGAGAGATGATAACCCATGGTGGTGGCCATCCTCATCGTCGGTGGCGGCATGGTGTTATTTTCGCGTGCCGTCATGATATGGATGTGGTGGTGGGAGTGGTGTTTTGGAACATGGGAGCATATGCTCCCTATATTTTGAAATGCATGTTACACATATTTTAAATTTCAAAAAAATGAAACAAAAAATCTGCACGTACATTTTCACGTGCTAAGCGCTCACAAAGTCGTTTCATAAAAATTAAACTTATCATGTGACGTGTGTAAAAAAGATAAAATTCAGTGCTAAAAACAATGATTTTCACAGGATAAGTTTTCTCTTTTTTACATAGGCCACAAAAAATATTATTTTTTCGTGAAACTTGGTGTACACACATATATTATGGAGATGTACATGTAGAATTTTTTGTCTAAATTTTTCCACACTTCGAAATATATTTTATTGGTAGAGGGAGCATACGCACCCGGGAGCCAAATTGAATTTCCGTGTGGTGGTGTGGTTCATCTTCATTGGCCCCTCCTCCATTTATATAGTCCTAGGAGGGTCCCTACGACCTCCCAATACCGTTCATATGAAGTGTGACTTTCCCCCACCTCTCTCTCTCTCTCTCTCTCTCGTCTACAGTAGCCAGAGGCGCAGCCGAGTTAAACCGGGCTGATCCCGAGCCCCTCCGGAGGCGATGCCGGCCGGAGGTGGCGGAGGGGAGGCGCCGGAGTAGGTTCCTAGGGTAGGAGTAGTCTCCGGCGGTCTGCCGGTTAGTAGTGGAGTAGAAGCCCAGGTTTCTCGGCCAGATCTTGGGCGGGCAGTGGTAGAGGTTCTCCGCCGCCTCCTCCAATCCACCCTGCCCCCACCACCACCGCCGCCGCCGCCGCCGCACCACCACCACCACCACACCCCGCGCTCCCCACCACCATCACCGCCGCAGCTCAACCCGGCGCCGCCAGCACCTACTCCACCAAAGCAGGCACCGGCTCTCTCCGTACCTCCGGCATCGGCGCCGCCACCGACTCCAACCCCAACCCCCACCACTCCCATCCCCACTCCCACCACCCCGCCGTCGGCGCCCACCTCCACCTCCCCCGCCACGCCCACCCCGGACGCCTACCCATTCACCAACTACCCCTTCTTCCCCGCCGCCACGCCCCCTCCCCCCCTCCCGGAGCAGCCGTCCCCCGACGCATCCCGCACCTTCCCGGCCAACATCACCAACCTCGTCGCCCCCAACTCCCCCGCCCCCTCCGGCCCCCCGCGCCGCTTCCCGCTCTTCCAGGCGCTGCTCCTCGCCTTCCTCTCCCTCTTCCTCCTCCTCCTCTCCGTCCTGCTCTCCGTGCTCCTCTTCCGCCGCATCCGCCCCGCCGCCAACGGGCCAGCCCCCTCCCACTCCGCCGCCTCCTCCACGCGCCGCGACGGCCACGACGACGACGCCGAAGAAGGCGACGACGACGAGGGCCGCAGCCTCAAGCCGCCCCCGATGCCGACCTCCTCCACCAACCCCAGCACCGAGTTCCTCTACCTCGGCACGCTCGCCTCCTCCGCCACCCCACCGCCCCCATCGACCCACCTCCGCCCGGGCTCCCCCGAGCTCCGCCCGCTCCCGCCGCTGCCCCGCACCGGTCCGCCCTCCGGCGAGTTCTTCGCCCCCCGCGCCGCCGCCAACCCGTCCTCCTCCTCCTCCTCCTCCTCCTGGCTCTCCCCCTCCTCACCCTCGGCCTCCTCCCCGACGCTCGGCTCCAGCCCTGCCCACGTCGCCCGCCCGCCCTCCATCCAGCAGCCCCGCGGCCGGGCACCCAACCCCTCGCCCCCCAAGCGACGCCCTTCCCCGCCGCCCTCACCGCCGCATCACTCCTGGAACCCCTTCGCGCCCGCTCCGCCGCCGCCGCGGGCTGCTCCCTCCTCCTCCGACGACGGCGGCGAGTCCTACACCACGGAAATGCGCAAGTCCCGCCCGCTCCACTCGGACAAGCTCAAGCCCGGGTCTTTGCAGTAAGCACGCCGCATTCTCCCTTTCATGTTCCACTTGTCATTTGGGTTCGACTGTTCGAGTCTGAATTGCATCTCGCCGGTTGCAGCATGAAGGACGAGATGATCCAGCTCTACCTCAACAACTCGGCGGCGGCCAGGGAGGTGTGCTTGCTCGGCGCCCCGAGGTGTCGCGGCATTGGGATGGTGCTGGCCGCGTTGGGTGTCTCTCAGGAGCAAGTGCGTGATGCCCTCTTGGAAGGTAATGGATGGCTTGCCCTACCCTACAGAGTTCAATTTTATTCTCTTCGTTAGTGATGTTTGTCAAAGATGTGATCTTTCACCAATTGAACTGGTTTGTACTTGTGGTTGTCGAAATGTGGGGGCCTGGGAATTCATGTGCAAGTGATCATAGCTGCAGCAGTACATACATGGTGCATTATCAATGATGAGGATGTGATCTTTACCTTATCCACCTACTTTTCTAACATTCTTTCAGTTTAGTGCAAATTCTGTTCTCAGAGTTAAAAACTCTTTTCTCTAAGAAGCATTTGGGTTCAGAGTTAAGACATTTATTTGAAGTTTTGAACCAAGCATCTGCTGGTATCAGAAGTTCAGAACATGCTTTCCAAGTGTGTACGTGCTGTGGTTAGCAGGGTTTATAAGCCCGTGGGTTATTGGCTTGTTGCCGCACAAACTCATCCTTGTCATCTAATCTTTTAAATTGTTTCAGCTGAGTGCACATTTTGTTCTCAAGAGTACAAAATGTACTCCCTCCGTCATTAAATAGATGCCAAATATTTATTTAAATTCAGATGTATCTATACTAAATCGTGTCTAGATACATTCAAATTTAGACAAACTTTTGGCATCTATTTATGGACAGAGGTAGTAACTCTTTTCTCTAAGAAGCATTTGGGTTCAGAACCAAGCATTTGCTTATCTCAGAACTTGCTCTGCAAATGCCTACATGCTGTCGTTAGCATGGTGCTAGAGTTGGCCAACCTGTGGGCTGGGCATGGAGTTAACTCGAATTCCCTTATCTTGTTGCCTGATGATTACTTTGTTAGTTGGATTGGACAGACTTTGGAGCTATGCTTTATCTGTGTTAACTTAATATTTAAACAGTACTAGTCATTCTTTTGCAGCGTTTCCATGTTATACATGTGAGTACATTGAAAATTCTCCATTCACAGTTTACATTTTTGGTTTATGCAAAGCATTTCATTCAAGGTGTAGCTCTCAATATATTACATGCCATAGCTTAGTGCATACATGCCGTGGTTAGCAGGGTTGATCAACTAGTGAGTTGTTGCCATGGAGTGAACACAATTTCTCTCCTCTTGTTGCCAGCTTATCACTTCATTTGCTGGATTTGCACATGCTTTAGAGCTGTGCTTTATCTGTGTTTATGACATACTTGAAGAGTACTGATCATTCTTTTCGAGTATTGTTATATGTTTTACTGGTGATTGTATTGAAAATGCTTCAGTGAAAGTTCCACATATCTGTTTACACAACTTTCCTCTCAAGCTGTAGCTCTATATATTTTACATGCCATAGTTAATTGGTTCTTGCAGTTGATTAGTATCTCTTTTCTCAGTCTTTTATGCTACTTTTTGATTATTAACTCTAGATGTTACTGTTTCTGTTTCTGAGTACAGGCAATGCACATGGTTTGGGATTAGAAGCGCTGCAGATGCTTACTCAGTTGGTTCCCACCAACGACGAAGAGCTTAAGCTGAGATATTTCAAGGATGATCCACCTGCCAAGCTTTGCAAAGTTGATGCATTTCTGAAGACAATCCTGGACGTACCATTTGCATTCAAGAGGGTGGATGCTATGCTCTATGTCTCTAACTTTTATCTGGAGGTCAATCAGCTGAGAATGTCCTATGCTACTCTCGAGGTAAAGTTCGAAGACCTGATAACTCTGTCTAAAAAGCGTTTTATTCAGCTTCTTTGGAAAAGGAACGCCGAACTTCACTAGCTACATATTGCTTCAGATCTTCAAGCGTAGAATCATCTATAGATGTTGCTGCATTTTCTGGACTCTTATGCAAATGATTTCGTTTATCAGGCAGCCTGCCAGGAGCTGAGGAGCAGCAGGCTATTCCACAGGGTTCTCGGGGCTGTTCTGAACTTTGGCAACCTGATGAGCATCAACACAGGTTCTCCAAACTCACGTGCCTTGGAGCCCAACACCCTTCTGAAGATCGTCGACGTCAAGGGAGCCGACGGGAAGGCTGCGCTGCTACATTTCGTTGTCCAGGAAATCGTGAAGCCTGAAGGACACAACAGTCTGAACATGATGCACTCAGCAGGGTCAGCGGCATGCAAAACGAACGTCGGCACTCTGCCGTATGACGTCGATTGCAGGAAGCACGGTCTTCAGGTCGTCGCCACGCTGGCCGTGGAGTTGACCAGCACCAAGAAGGCGGCGTCCATCGATGTAACGAGCCTCAGCAGGACCGTGTCGGAGCTAGGGGCTGGCCTCGGGAAGATCCATGACGTGCTGCGGCTGAACAGCATGGCCGCTTCAGCCGAGAGCGCCCGGCGGTTCCACGGCGCGATGGGCGCGTTCCTGCAGCAGGCGGAGGAGGCGATCCTGGAGCTGCAGGCCCAGGAGAGCGTCTGCCTGTCGTCGGTGAAGGAGATGGCCGAGTACTTCCACGGCGATGGTTCAGCCAGCGGTGACGAGGCTCGCATGTTCAGGATCTTTGCGAGCGTCCGGGAGTTCGTTGCCATGCTCGACAGGATCTGTAGAGAGGCTGGTGAGATCAACGACGGTGGTCGTGTGGGTTCGACACAGACAGCGAGCTGGATGGCTGCTGCGCCGATGGGAATGACGATGGCGACACCTTGAGCAACTGATGGCTGTCTATCTGGGAAATGCCGAAATGGTCTCATCTTTCCCTGGGTAGGGGATTTCATCTTGCATCTTTCAAAATTATTACATATGTAGCTGTTACTTAGTGTAAATCAGGACAATGCTAAGAATGCTGGAGACGCTGGATTTTTGTATAAAGAATACAGATGCTTAAGTTACATGATGGAATTGAGAACAAGCAAGTGCGTGCATGCTTGCCCCATCCAGGAGCGCTCCACGATAGCTGCGGGGTTGGGCGCGGCTTCGCTTGATGTCCCTCCGTTGATCCACATGTCAAGCTGTAATTGGCTCCGCTGAGAGGGAGAGAAAAATCAGAGCGAAAGGAGAGGAAAAGGGGTCGCGTCCTGCAGATAGAAAACCTATCCAAAGATTCTCATGGCTGCCGCCGCCTGTCGCCTTCTCCTCTACCTGCCCCCGATCTCCTCACGATTCCACTCCCGTTGCCCCCGATCTCCTCTACCTGCATCCCTCCCCGCTCCTTCTGGAGACAGCGGCATGGCTGTAGGTGGGGAGCGTCATGGATGGGGCAGAAACAAGAGGTACCGCCCTCGACTCCGCCTCCGGTGCCGGTATGAAGCAGATCAGGTCGTGGAGGGCGGCCGGGGTTTTCTCTTTCCCACCCTTTCTCTTTATCCCCAGCTCTGGTTAAGATCCGTTTCATGAAGCAGATCAGTCGGTCTGCCATGGATCCTCGACACCCAGGTTCTTGACTCCTCTCCCATCTCACACATAATGCCTTCCCTTGATCCTCTTTTTTCACATGGCAGCGGCGGCCGCCGGTGGAAAGCGGTTCCACTCCACGGCGGGGGCTCGCCGGCCAGAGTGGCGGTAGACCGGCAGACGGCTAAAGTGGGGACAAGATGTTGGGGTTGGTGCCGGTTTTGCCTCCTTTCTCCCCCTTTCGACGAGGGACGCCTGCAGGGGCGAAAATTTCACGTTTCTTTCTCTTCTATTTTTTCTCTTTCTTGCTTTGAATCTCTCGTTTCTCTCCTTTCCAGGAACAGCGGAGGAGAACGACTAATCAACCAGAAAAGCAGCAACACCGGCAGCGCCAAAGAATCCTTAACCAGCAACCGCCGGCAGTGCATCAGCTAGCGGCGGATCCCTCACCATTGGCGCGTGGAGGTGGACTGGTTGTCGGAGGCACTTCCCCTCCTCCCTCTATATCAAAAAATATAGATCTCACACCTGCACTGATTTGCATCTTGTTCTCGGTGACTTGCAGATGATGCCTTGAGACGGCCTTTTCCTCGCTAATTTGCATCGCCCTAGGGTTCTTAGAGTGATGGGGACGGTTCCATGTCGAGCAAGATGCTTAAGGACGGTATGTGGCCGGCGCCGAGTTGCGAGCTAGGACTAAGATCTGTTCGTCCTCAGCGTGGAAGTGGCTCCGAGGCCAATGTTTGCTCCTCGTTTAATTTTCCTCCTCCCACGCTATCTTCATCATGTATGTGTTATGGGCGCTGGACAATTCTTACTAAGATTTTGTTGGTTGTGGGATTTCGTCCAGGTTGCGATCTGTGAGTTCCCTTGGTACCCCATCATCTCGGAATGACTGGAAGGGCACTGCGGCACATAAATAAGCATATCCTAGCTTACCTATCATTATGGTTCAGGATATTTGTACTTCCATCTAACCTTGTCTTCGATATTTAGTTATGCTCTCTGAACCTGTGTGCTCACCGTGATCTGTCTTTCTGACCTAGGTGTGTGATATATGCGGCCCCAAGAAGATACTGGTCCACATGCCATCGCTCTAGGGTGAATTTGAGGCAAGTGGTCTTACTGTCTTATGCAAGCTAGCTGTTGTTCTTGCTGCTTCCAAAAATGGGCTGGAAGCATCCATGTTTAGGCCGTGTGAATATTGTTCTGTTGCAAAAGACAAAAGAATGTTTTCTTCTCAATCTACCTAATTGGCGTATTGTTAATGCAATATAGTTAACCATTGTAGCTGCCAAACATGACATCACATATCTCTTTATTCTAGAGCTTGTATGTGCATTTGCAAATCAAATGTGCTCTTATTTTCATTACGCGTGTTACAAGTGCAAGATTCAACCCAAATTTGGTTGGGATATCAATGGGGACGTCAATGAAAATTTAAAAAGTTGCTATAGAACAAGGACAGAAACATAACCTTGGCTGGGAATATTATTATTTGGTTAAGTATAGATGCCTATGACCCAAAAATCACCATTATTTATCTTGCAGACTCAAGAAATTGTTTGACTAAATGGAGTGTACAAGAGAATCCTTATTAATTCTGGTGTGATCGAAGGGGCAGGAAGTATAGTTGATGCTCATACTGTTGAAGTTACCCAGGAAGTATAGTTGATGCTCATACTGTTGAAGTTACCCAACCAGATGGTTCAAAACAAAGACACACGACAAAACACATACAAATTGTTACTGGTAGCCAAGCACAACTGGTAAACATTCCTGGAAAGGTTTTGGAAGTTTTCTACCAGAAGTTTTTATATTAGCTCCTTTGGTTGTTATGCCCGTGTCTCCTCAATTTCAAAATGGTTATATTTCTTCCATCTGATTTTCTCATTGCAATTGTCTTTACATGGGGCTGCACACGATTCTTTTTATGTATTTCCAAGAATACATAATATGTCTTTACATATTGTGATTATCTTTACCATAGACGATTCTTTGTATTTCAGGCATAGTTTAAAATAGCCGGCTATAGCCGGGCTATATGTAACACCCCAAATTTCAGAACAAAGAGAGAATGAATTTCCTTTTTACAAAAATGTGAACCAACAAAAACTTTTCTTACATAGAGTGCTATGTTTAGTGCTCATACCTTTTACTTGTGTTTTTGCCATGATGAGTGTAGTTATGCTTATGTGATAAACCCTAAAAACCCTAAAGTGATCAAGTGAAGATCACAAACCAAATGAAATTAAAAGAGAAAGAAATCAAATGAGAAAAACCCTAAACCCTAACCTTCTCAAAAATCATTTGGATCTATTTTGAGAAACCTAAATTAAAGAAAAAGCCATATGTGGGCCTATAGCTCTAATATATAAATTTTGAACTCTACCATTCTTTCTTCTCTAAATAGTGATGAACCATGGTAAACCCCACTAAGACCTAAACCTCATCTTCATTATCACCATCTATTTAAAACAAAATAAAAAGAAAAGATATTAAATAATAAAGGCATATGCAAGCCTATGGCTACTTTTTGCAAATGCTCCAACTTTGAGTGTTGACCTTGGTATATGATTTGAAATACATCAACACACCCAACTAAGTAATTATCAACCAATTCAAGTGAGAAAGAAAATAAAATCAAACATATGCATAGAGGTATATGTGCCTATGGCTATTTTTGTAAAACTTTACCCTAGGCCTTTCTACTTTATTTAGAGGATTGGAAAACCTTCACAAACCTTATCTAGTACTTCTCAAACACAATCCAAAGTGAAACAAAAGATTTTGAAAAGAAAGTAATAATGCCATAGAGGCATATGAGAGCAAAATATCAAATTTGTGAAATTGAGGATCTTGACCCTAAGACTTGTAGTGAATGGTTGGATCACTCCTATATACCATTTCAACACTCAACAACATCAATTGGGTCAAGCCTAGTCAAACTAAAAATCAAATGCAACATATGCATAGAGGCATATGTGGCACATAGCCATAATACTCAATTCTTGCCCTATGACTTTAAACCTTACCCAAATGATGTGAAACCATCTCTCAACCTAATATAACACTAAATTGACCCTAACCCATGCCCAAGTAAAGCAATGGGAACAATTTTACAAGTTTAATGAAATTTGACACATCACCTCTTATGTGTTATGGCCATTTTTGCAAATCTTTGAACAAGACCATTTGAAATAGTTTAAATGGTTTGAAAATGTTTCTAAACTAATAAGAATCACATTAGAGTCAAGAAAAGTCAAATCAAATGGAGAGAAATCAAATAGTGAGAAAATTCCATTTTCACTCACATACACATTTAGCCAATTTTGCAAATCTTGACCTAGACACCCCCATTGCCTCAAAATGGTTTGAACCTTTGTCCCCACACAATCTAACATCAAATAAACCTCACCCTTGTCAAAGTGAGGCCAAGAAAAATAAAAGAATAAATAGTAGAAATTCACAAAACCCTCACATATGGTTTATGCCATTTTTTCAAATATTTGACCTAGACCAATTTGGCCTTCACAAAGAGTTGAATAATGATACTAAACACTTATTACAACTTTTGGAATCAAATAAACACAATTCAAATGAATTTCAAATTCAAATTTGGCTCACATATGATATTGGTCAAATCTGCCAATTATAGTCTGATCACTACTTTGAGCCCTTGCAATTCAATATTTTCAAACTAAACTTTCTCAACTCTTTGCATTTCATCCAAGAGGACATCAAGGTGAACAACTTTTGTAAATACAACCATGCCAAATTCATCTTGGATCAAAAACTATGCTCATGCAAAGTTGGAACTTTTTAACATATGCAACAATCTCACTTGGTCAAATTTTGCAATTCTTTGATTTTTAAAATTCCACCACCACACATAGTTGTCTCTGGTCAATTACAACTTAACCAAACACACCATTTTCAAATTTTGCAGCCATATGAACTCAACCAAATTTGGGCAAAATTTGATGAAACATAAATAGGGGACAACCCACACTATTTGAAATAGTGTCCTACACCCAACCCTAAGGCCCTAAACCACTCTACCATGTCCCCTGGTCCCCTCTCCTCCTCACAGCAGCACAGCAACCCTAAGGGAGACCCTAGAGATGCATGTGCATGGCCATGCCGGCCATGCCACACATGGCACCCCTCTCTCCCTCTCTTCCCACCTATCTAGCCTGGCCTACCATGTCCCCCTACTCCCTCACACCCTACTGAGCCTGCCTATCCTAGCCCTGGTCGGAGAGAGACCCGCCACCGCCGGGAACGGGTCGTGCCCCGACATGCATTGGACACGACCGTGCGTCGACCAGCGCCGTCGACCCGGGGCCCCTCTCGCCCTCTCCCTTCACCAGCGTGCACCACGAGACGGCAGCATCCCGCCAGACACGCTCCCGTGCCGGCGGACGCGCCAGAACCATGTCGACCTCGCCACATGCCGCCATGGCCGCCCCGTCGCGTTCCCGCCCCTGCACGCTATATAAACCCCCTCTCGCCTTGGACAGCACCACCACACATAGAAACATCCTCCTCTCCCTCCTCGAGCCTCTCCTCCACCCTTCTTGCCTCTCCACGGCCCCAAAACCTCGCCGGAGTGCACCGGCGGCAACCCTCAAAACCGCCCAAACTTTCGTCACCCTAGCCTCCAACACCTATACCACTTTGAAGCCCTTGGAAAGAGCTTTCCAACGCCAGCAACCCCGCCGCAATCCGAGCTCCGAGGCGAAAGTTACGGCCCCCGCAAGGTTGCAGAATCGCGAGGAAGACGACGGCCCAGCGCCGTCGGATCGTCATCCGACGATCTGCGCTCCCTGCGCGCGGGCGACGTGCATGCGCCATGCACGAACGGCCCGGGCAGCAGCTGGGCCGGCCCACTTCGTTTCCCGCCCCCGTTTGATTCAAATTTTCGTTTAATTCTTTTTAGATAAATTGCAAACTGATGCTGTGTTTAAAATTGAATAACTCCAAATCTACTTGACCAAATTTTACAAATTTTATATGTTTGGAAAGCTTAGAGTTTTCTCTACACAATGCAATTGGATTAATACCCATATCTGTTGTAGAAGTAATGTAGAAAAATAAACAAGACAGTGACTTTTCTGCCTTTGAATAATTATTAAAAATCAACCAAAATAGATATTTAGTTAATTCCAACTCCAATAGCTCACATTTGACTTACACTAATTGTTTATGCAAGAAAATGGTGTGGTCACTTTGCATGATCATGCCCTAGTTTAATTAATGGACAATATGGCTAGTTTATTTAGTTCATATTATCCAAAACTATTATGCAAATTATATGAAGTGCTTCACTTCATTTAAACTTTGTCACCAATACTTTCATATGAAGTATTGACCCCTGGTCTTATACTTTCAAATGAAATTCTTGGTGATTTTAAATCATAATAGGCATTGTTAAATAGTATGAGGTATTCTACCTCATTTAAATCATTTTCTCAAATGATGATTGTTGTGGGTATACTTCAT